>NW_007233693.1:0-5034 GCF_000164805.1 Carlito syrichta | reverse complement strand
CTGGAGTGCAGTGGCCGCTCCCGGGCCACTGCAGCCTCGACTGCTGGGCTCTGGCGATCCATCTGCCTCAGCCTTCCAAGTAGCTGGAACTACAGGCGCGCGCTACCATGCCTGGCTAATTTTTTGATTTATTGTAGAGATGAGGTCTCACCAAGGTCTCGAACCTGCGGGCTCAGGCAATCCACTCACGTCAGTCTCCCAAGGCGCGGGATTACAGGCTGAGCCACTGAGCCCGGCTGGGGGTGCTCTTTCTAATGGAGTGGCTGCAAGTGGTTTCTCCACGGAGAGTGGAGGGGGCAGAGACCTGAGGATGCGAAGGCAGACAGCAGATGGGACCCAAGCAGCAGCAGGGAAGGGCACTTCAGGGGGAAGAACCTGCATGGGCAAAGGATTGCTGTGTCTCTAGCGCAGCCTGAGGCCAGGGCGAATAAGAGGGAGGCTGGCAGCAGAGGAGAGCTGGGGGAGGGTGTGACTTCACCCATCTGCTGCTATGCAGAGAAGGTGGCCTGACCCTATGCGGGAAGATGGACCTTGCCAGGACCAGTCCTCTGCTGGAGCGCCTCCTTCCTTGCAACTCACGCATGCCTCACACGCCAAGAGGCTGGGACAAAGAGATGCCCCCTAGAGTCCTGTTCCCTTTGGTGAGGCCTCACCTAGCTTGGACACCAGCAACATCTTTCAGTGCTTCAAGGGCTCTGTTTGCAATCCCAGGGTAGGCTCTGGGCAGACACCCAGCCCGTAAAGCCCCGGAAGAGAAAAGGACACTTTTGACAGTTTCGCCACATATCTACTCTACCAGAAGGAGAGGTCTTGATTCTGAAAACTTGGAAACACAAAGAAAAAAAGTGCCCATAATTCTACTTGACAGTTGGTATGTGTACTTTCCTACGTGTACGGATGGGCACAAATATATTCACATGGTGCTTTGGTTGCCTGTTTTAATCTATAGAAGCTGGGGTTCCTGCCCTTCAAAGTAGCATTGTTTTTGTTTTTTATTTGTTTCTGCTTTTGTTTTGCAAAATAGAGCAGTGGGAAACAGAGTCCTAGCTGGGCCTTTGTAATCCCCCTGGACCTTGGTTTGCAAGTTGCTGATGGATTTGTCTGCACACAGACTCTTGCCTTGGGGAGGGGTGAAAACATACCCCTACCTCTACTTCCCTAGATGCAAAATGAGGGTTACTTGTCAGGGCCTCTGTATTACATCACCTGGGGAAAACCCTACTGATGACCTGGAATCAGTTCCAGTGGCAGACCTAGGGGAACACTGTTTGAGGTCCAAATGCCCCTTGCTCCAGAGGGTCTGTGGGAAGCAATGCTGAACACAGGAAAGTGAGCCCAAAACAGCTGCGCTGGAGGGAGGTGCCAGCAAAAGGATCTCCTCAGTAGGAGACCAAAGTCTTCACCCAGATGGTGTGGAGTAGGGATACCCACGACAGCAGTAAAAAGGGTGGGAGACACTGGGTCTCTCTCCCTTAGTGTCTTGGTACTAACTGAGGCCTTTAGATTGTTTTGATAAATTTACAGTAAGTTTTGAAATAAGAAAGTGAATCCTTTCACTTTGTTTCTGTTTTTTCAATATTTTTTGGCAACTTAGGGGCCCTTGCAATTTATACGAAATTGAGGATCAGCCTTTCCAATTATCCAAAAAATTCACTGGAATTTAGATAGAGATTGCACTGAATAACATATTGCTTGGGGTGATGCTGCCATCATAACAATGTTATGTCTTCTATTCAATGAACATGGGATGTCTTTCTATTTAACTTGGTCTTCTAAAATGTCTTTAAGCAATGTCTTACAGTTTTCACTGTACAAGTCTTTTACATCCTTAGTTAAGTTTATTCCTAGGCATTACATTCTTTTAAATATAATTTTAAATGGAATTATTTATTAATTTGTTTTCACATTGTTCACTGCTGGTTTTAAAAGTCACAACTGATTTTTATGTGTTGATCTCCTATCCTGCAACTTTGATGAATTTCTTTATTAGCTTCAGTAGTTATTTTGGGGATTCTTGGAGATTTTCAATCATATCATTAACTGTGCACAGTGGCTCACACCTGTAACCCCACAACTCAGGAGACTGAGGTAGGTGATTTTGCTTTAGCCCAGGAATCTGAGACCAGCCTAGGCAACATTGCAAGAGCTCATCTCTGCAAAAAAAAAAAATTCTGGCTACTCAGGAGATTGAAGCAAGAGAATTACCCAAGTCCAGGAGGTAGAGGCTGCAGTGAGGCATGATCATGCCATTGCACTCCAACCTTAGGGCAACAGAGTGAGACCCTGACTCAAAAATACAGAAAATATTGTGAACAACGCTGCGATAAACATACATGTGCAGGTATCTTTTTTATAGAGTGATTTGTGTTCTTCAGGGTATATTCCCAGTAGGGGGATTGCAGGGTCATATGGAAGGTCAATTTTTAGAACCTGGACACAACCATGCTGCCCATCAAAAGAGGACTGGATTTAAAAAATGTGGTACATATACACGATGGAATACTACGCAGCCACAAAAAAGAACAAAATCATGAATTTCGCAGCAACCTGGATGGAACTAGAGTCTATAATACTGAGTGACCTCTCACAGAAACAGAGATCCGAATATCACATGTTCTCACTCATATAATGGACCTTGAACATCCAATGTAATACTATAAGAAAATGACTGACGGTACTGGGAAACTATGGGGGGGGATGGGATTAACAGTAGCAAATATCTGTCGGGGGATGGGAAAACACCTCTTATCAACAGGGTGACTGAATGAAACGTAATTGTACACCTAGCCCTTAACTGTACCCCACAAAACCATAATAAAAAATACTGATTAATAAAAAAATACAGAAAATAAAATCAATGTCATTATCAAATGGAGACAGTTTCACCTCATCCTCTCCCATCTGAAGGCCTTTTATTTCTTCATTTTGTCTGATTGCTCTAAGACTTTCAGTGCAATGTTGAATAGAAGTGGTGAAAGTGGATGCCCTTGTCTTGCTCCTGATCTTGGTCTTCAGTCTTTCACCATTAAGTATGATGTTAGCTGCAAGCTTTTTTAATGAGTGCCTGTATTATGTTAAGGAATTTTTTTAATTACTTGTTTGCGGAGTGTTTTTGTCATAAAATGGTATTGAATTTTGGCAGGTTTTCTGTGTCTATTGACATGTGTATGAAGTTTCTCTTCTTTCATTTTCATTAATGTGGTTTGTTATGCTGATTTATTTTCTTGTATTGAGCTACACTTGCATTCTTGGAATAAACCTCACTTGATCATGGTGTCTAATCCTTTTAATGTGCTGTTGGATTTTGTTGCTGGTGTTTTGTTTTGTTTTGAGTATTTTATGTCTCTTTTCAAGTATAAAATACATTGGCCTTTAGTTTTCTTGAGGTACGTTTCTCCTACTTTGGTATCATGGCCTCATAAAATGTGTTAGAAAGTTTGAACTGAATTGTGTCCACCAAATAATCGTATGTTGAAGCCCTAAACCCCCAATGTGACTTTGTTTGGAGATAGGACCTTTAAGAAGGGAATTAATGTTAAATAAGGTCATAAAGGATAACGCTCTAATCTAATAGGACTAGTGTCCTTATTTTTAAAAAGAACAAGACACTGAAGACCTCTCTTTCCCTCCCACTTCCCTTCTTCCCACTCTTCCTTCTTCCCTCTTTCTCTTCACACATACACAGAGGAAAGGTCATATTAGGACATGACAAGAAGGCAATCACCTACAAGCCAGAAAGAGAGGCCTTCCCAGAAACCAGTCCTGCTGGGATTTTGATTTTAGACTCTCAGCCTCCAGAACTGTGAGAAATAATTTTATGTTGTTGAGACCACCCAATCTGTAGTGTCATGTTATAGCAGTCCAAGACGATGAGTTCAGAAGTGTACTCTCCTCTTTCACTTTTTTTTTTCTTACAGAATGTGACTATTTTATTTTGAATATGGAAAAATAAATTTGTATTTCTATGTTTCTTTTCTCCATGTATTGCTCCATCAGTTTTAAGCTCAGAATCACTCTTTTCTCTTTAGGAATTTTTTTTTTTTTATTGTGAAGTTGTGGGGTACAGTTAAGGGTTAGGTATACAATTGCATTTCATTCAGGCACCCTGTTGATATGGGGTGTTTCCCCGTTCCCAGACAGATATTTGCTACTGTTAATCCCATCTCCCTCCCCCCACCATAGTTTCCCAGTACGATCAGTCATTTTCGTATAGTATTGCATTGGATGTTTAAGGTCCATTATATGAGTGAGAACATGTGATACTCGGATCTTTGTTTCTGTGAGAGGTCACTCAGTATTATAGACTCTAGTTCCATCCAGGTTGCTTCAAAATTCATGATTTTGTTCTTTTTTATGGCTGCGTAGTATTCCATCGTGTATATGTACCACATTTTTTAAATCTAGTCCTTTTTTGACGGGCAGCATGGCTGTTTCCAGGTTCTTGCTATTGTGAACAATGCTGCAATAAACATGCGTGTGCAGGTATCTTTTTTATAGAGTGATTTGTGTTCTTCAGGATATATTCCCAGTAGGGGGATTGCGGGGTCATATGGGAGGTTGGTATTTAGAGCTTTTAAGAATCGCCACACTGCTTTCCACAGAGGTTGCACTAGTTTACACTCCCACCAACAGTGTAGAAGTGTTCCCTTTTCACCACACCCTCTCCAGCAGCTGTTATTTTTTGAGTTGTTGATGATTGCCATTCTGACTGGGGTTAGGTGGTATCTCAGTGTGTTTTGATTTGCATCTCTCTGATGATTAGTGAGGTTGAACATTTCTTCATGTGTTTGTTGGCTGCTCGGATGTCTTCCTTTGTGAAGTGTCTGTTCATATCTTTTGCCCATTTTATAATGGGGTTGTTTGTTTTTTTCTTTTCAGCACATTTGAGTTCCTTGTAGATTCAGGATGTTAAGCCTTTGTCGGACCTGGAGTTGGCAAATACTTTTTCCCAGTCTGTAGGCTGTCTCCCTGCTCTCTTGATGGTTTCTTTGGCTTTGCAGAAGCTTGTCAGTTTAATGAGGTCCCACTTATCTA
>NW_007233692.1:0-5348 GCF_000164805.1 Carlito syrichta | reverse complement strand
AAGGCCATAAATTCCTGCCTTTCCCGTGCGCACGCAAAACTTAAACTCATGTACAAACATTATCTCCCTATAGGAATAGTACCTCATAGCTCCCTCCAATAAAGACCCTAAGATGGCTCTGGCTGGCACGGCCAGGCTCAGAGAGCACAGGCCGCCCCCTCCCAAAACTGATAAATACAGACCTCTCTCTCGCCCTCTCTCTCTCTCACCCCCTTTTCCCACCAGGTGGTTACAGACCTCCTTCCCTCTCCCTGTAGCTACTGCTCTAATAAATCTCTTGGCCTCAAAGGGTACTGAGTCTCACTGGTGCCATCGTCCTTCAGCACCAATCACACAGGACCCAATGAGGCACCAAACACATAGGAGGGACAGTCAATGAAGTAGCCATCATTGGAGAGAACCTGTCACTGGAGACCCAATAACAGAAAAGACCCAGTTGCTAGGCCACAAATCACTAAAAGAACTAGTGACTGAGGCATCTTTTATGGAGGAGGGCCTGTACTGGGATAATCATAACAGATGAGGGCCAGTCATTTGGGCACCCATAACATAGGTGGGACAGTAATGGGGACACCCCTCAGAAAGGAGTACGGGGCATGAAGATAATCACCCAGAGCAATGCTTGTCACTGTGGTACCAATAACAAAGAAGGACCAGTCAGTGGAGCAGCCATTATGAAGGAAGGCCAGTAATTGGGACAACCATCATAGATGAGGGCCAATAACTGGGGCACCCCTAACTGATGAGAGCCAGTCACTGGGACATGCATCATGAAGTAGAGGTAATCACTGGAGTATCCACTGAGGAGGAGCCCCAGTTACTGGGACACTATCAAAAGGAAGTGTTAGTCACTAGGGCACACATTATGCAGGAGGACCAGTCACAGGTGCACAAGTCACGGAAGAGGCATTATCACTTGAGAATACATAATGGAGGTGGGTTATTCAATAGGGCACCCAATATGTAGGAGATATAGTCACTGAAACAGCATCACAAAGGAAAAGCTAGTCAATGGAGCACTCGTAATAGAGGAAGTGCATTCACTGGGGCATTTTTCACAGAGGGGGGCCAGTCACTGGTGTACGCATACAAAGGAAGACTACTCACTGGGTACCCTTTATAGAGAAGGCACAACACTAGGGTATCTATCACAGAAGTTAGCCAGCCACTGGGAAACCCATCACACAGGAAAGTCTGTCACTGCTGCAGTCATTACAGATTAGGGCTAGTCACTGGGATACCAATTATTGAGCAGGCCCGGAGACTGGAACACCCACTGAGGTACCCATCACAGAGAAGGGGCAGTCACTTAGGCACCCATAACAGAAGATGACCAGTCACTGGAGGACCCATTATGGAGGAAACCCAGTCTCTGAGGCAGTGATCAGAAATGAGGACTTGTCATTGGTGCACCTATTACAGAGCAGAACTAGTCATTAGGGCACCTATCACAGAAGAAACTCAATCCCTGGGGCAGATATTTGGGGATATTCCCAGTAACAGAGGCAATTATCAGAAAGGACAGTCAGTTATTGTGACACCCATCACAGAGGAGAGCCAGTCATTGCGACACCCATCACAGAGGAAAGCCAGTAACAGATGTACATAGCACAGAGGAGGGCTAGTCACTAGGGCATCCACTATGCATGAGAGATAGTACCTGGATAACTCTTCACAGCAGATTCACGGTCACTAGGCACTTATCATAGAGGAGGGCCTGTCACAGAGTTTCCCATCACAGAGAGAACCAGTCACTCTGGCACACAATAGGAGTAGTCCCATCACTTGGGCACACATCATATTGAAGGGTTAGTCACCAGGGCACACAGTATTAGGAGACCCAATCTTTGAGGTACTTATCACAAAGCAGAGTCAATCACTGAGGCACCAATAACAGAGGAAGCTTAGTCTCATGGGCACCCATTTAAAAGAAGGCCAATCACTGGATCACTGATCATAGAGGGCCAATCACTGGGACACACATCACAGAGGAGGCCGTCACTGAGTCACCTATCACACAGGAAGTCCAGTCACTGAAGTACAATCACAGAGAAGAATTGTCACTGATACTCCCATCTTAGAAGAAGGCCAGTCTCTGGAGCACCCACCACAGAGGAGGTAAGTCACCTGGGTACCCATCACTGATGATGTCCAGTCACTAGGGCATTAATTACAGAGGAGAACTTGTCAGTGTAGCACAGATCACAGAGAAAAGTCTGTCATTTAGGCAATCAACACAGGAGTGATAATCACTGAGGCATCCATCACAGAGGAGGGCCAGTACTGCACCCAACACAGATGAGAGAAAGTCACTGGAGCACTCATAAGAGACAAGTCAAGTCACTGAATCACCTTCACAGAGGAGGACTAGTCACTGGGATCCCACCATAGAGGAGACCCAGTCACTGGGTCATCTATCAGAGAGGAAAGCCACTCACTGGGACACTCATGACAGAGGAGAGCCAGTCACTGGTGGACCCATCAGAGAAGAGGGTTATTCACATTGGCACCCAATTTGTAGAGATTATAGTCACTGTGCTTCAAATCATGAATGAGTTCTAGTCAATGGATCATCTATTATGGAAAGTGTGAATCACTAAGGCACCCTTCAAAGACGAGGGCCAGTGACTGGGGCACTCATTATGGTGGAGGTCTATAAACTGGGTTACCCATCACACAAGAGGACTAGACACTGAGACATCAGTTTTGGAGGAGGACCAAATGCTAGGGCACCCACAGAAGAAGACTAGTCCCCAGGCCACCCAAAAGAGAAGATGTCCAGTCATTGGACACCATTCACAGAAGTGACCTAGTCATTGTGGCACCCAAATGAAGGAAGCTCAGTGTCCGAGACAATACTCATAGAAGAGAGGTAGTCGCAGAAGTACCCGTCATACATGAAGGTAGGTCATTGGGTCACCAATCACAGGGAAGGCACAATCTGTTCAGCACACATTATAGAGGAGTCTACGTCACTGGAAAATTCATAAGAAAGGAGGGTCAGTTAATATGGTATTCATTATAGAATAGACACAGTAACTGGGACATTTATTAGAGGAGGGCTAGTCACTGGGGCAACTATTATGGAGGAAGACCAGTCACTGGGGCACCCATAATAAAGAAAAATCAGTCACTGACACACTCATCAAGGAGGAGGAACAGTCACTGGGGCACCAATTATATATGACGGCAAATTATGTGGGTACAATCACAGAGCAAGCACAATCACTCAGTCTTCTTTATGGAGGAAGTCCAGTAACTGAGATTCCTATCACAAAGAATGACCTGTCACAATGGCATCCAATATGGAAGAGGCCAAAAATGTGGGAATCCCTACCCAGCAAAACATGTGTCACTGTGGCAGCCATTATGGAGAAGAGCTAGTCACGGGGGCACCAATCTCAGGGAAGGCTCAGTCACTGGGACACATAAAAAGGAGTAGTGGCAGTCACTAAGGCATCCATTATGAAGGAGGCCCATTTACTGGGAAGCCCATCACAGAGAAGGGCTTCTATTGGGGCACCCTGAAGGGAGGAGGGATAATCACTGATGAACACATTATATAGGAAACCTAGTCAGTGGGGGCAGTGATCATAGAGGAGAACTTGTCACTGGGCAATCATCATAGAAGACATCCATCATTGGGGTATATTTTACCAAGGGCCTGTTACTGGAGCACTCATCAATGAGGTGGACCATCACTGGGGTACATATTATAGAGAAGGCTCAGTCATTGGTACATGTAGCACAGAGGACAGTCTGTCTCTGGGACACTCATCACAAGGAAAGTCTGTCTCAGGGGCATGCAATTACACAGAAGAGCAATTCTCTGGGGCACCCATTAAAGAGAAGGACCAGTCGCTAGGGCATTTATCACATAAGGAGGTGAATCACTGGGGCACTTATTTTGAAGGAAGTCCAATCCCTGGGACAACCGTCCCACAATCTGGTTAGCCACTGGGGCATCCATTATGGGGGAGGCCAATTCACTAGGACTTCCAATGTAGAGGAGGATCAGTTACTCAGGCACCCATTGGAGGAGGCCAACCACCTGGGCACCCATTGCAGAAGAATGCTAATGATAGGGGCATTCATCACAGGAGGAACTCATTCACTAAGACACCCAAAAGAGAGGATTGCCACTCACTGAGGCATCCATCACAGAAGGGAGAAATTCACTGTGTCACCCATCACAGAGGAGATCAGTCACCAAGACAAATATAACAGTAAATGATCAGTCACTGGGGTATGCATCATATATGAAGGCAAGTCACTTGTGGACCAGTCACATATGAGACCCTGTCACTGTAGCTCACATTATGAAGAAGGCCTGGTCACTGGGACACCAAACACAGAGAAAAGAAAATCGCTGAGGCACTCATTTGGAGGAGTTTCAGTAAGTGGGGCACCCAACACAGAATAGGGATATTCACTAGGGCAAACACTATGAAGAAGGTTCAGTCACTGGTGAATCACAGTGGAAGCAAAGTCACTGGAATACTTAAAATAGAGCAGGGTCAGTGTCTGGGACAACCATATGGAGGAGTCCCAGTCAATGAGACACCATTCACAGAGAAATGCCAAACAATGGTACATCCAGCACAGAGGGTGGTGAGTTATCAGGGCACCAATTTTTGAAGAGGACTTGTCACTGGGACAATTGTCATAGATAAGGGCTAGTCACTGGGACACCCATCATAGAGAAGGATCAATCACATTGACAGTCAACACAAGGAAGGTTAGTCACTGTGGTAGGCAGTACTGAAGAGACTCATTAATTGAGACACCCATCACAAGAAGAGTTAGTCATGGGAGCAACCAGCTGGAGAAGCACCCATCACTGGGGCAACAATCACAGTGGAGACTCAGTCATGGGGACACCAATAACAGTTGAGGACGAGTAGCTGTGGCACCCATTATGGAGTAACACCAGTTACTAGGACACCTGTCACAGTGGAAGGAGTGTTACAAGGGCACCCATTATGGAAGAAGGCCAATCACTGTGGCTCAAATCTTCAAAAATATCCAGTCCCTGAGGTACATATAATGGAGGAAAGATAGTGACTGGGGAATCCATTATGTAGGAGACCCAGTCACTGGGCAACAATAACAGGGAAAACTAGTCACTGGGATACCCATCACAGAAGAATATCAGTTTCTTGGTCACCCATTATAGAGGATGTTCAGAACTGGGGCCTTTATCACAGAGCAGGGTCAGTAGCTAAAAATCCATCACAGATAGCTGGGCTCGGTGGCTCAGCCTGTAATCCCGCGCCTTTGGGAGGCTGAGGTGAGTGGATTGCCTGAGCCCGCAGGTTTGAGACCCACCTGGGCAGCGATACCTCATC
>NW_007233691.1:0-24438 GCF_000164805.1 Carlito syrichta | reverse complement strand
CTGCCAGCCTCCACAATATATGAGTCAACTGCCGTACCCAGTGAGTGACCAGACTCAGAAGATGCTCCCGAGTTTGAATTTAAACAGGAGAATGTAGGACTCCAGGCATTCTGTAGTGGGGGAGGGGCAGGGGCAGCTGGGCCTGGGTGGGGGTGGGAGAATGTCCATGCAGGACTCTGGCAAGTAGGCCTTCCATTTACACAGGGGCAACCTGGTTGGCATGTTCCTCTTCAGCTGACTTTTAAATTGGTATTCAGAGTCACAGCAAAAGGATTTACTTGATGTACCCTTTACTTGCAACCTTATCAGTAAACCTATTTTGGGGCACCTCAACCCACCCTGCTCCTCAGCCGTGTCGGAGGGCTCTTGAAGAATTTCATCCATGGCTGGACGTTTGGAAGACCATGCAGAGCACATTTTCAGCCTGATAAATACAGGGCTTCATAAGGAGACAAGTACCCTGGGTGTTGTAACAAAGCTTGGTCCCAGGAGATCAAGGATTTTGATTGCTGTATGCACATCACTGTGTAGAAAGCTGTCCTTGTGTCCCAAGTCTTGTCACTGCTAGATTCTCTGCAGTCTGCCACAGCCCAGCCTCACCCTCAGCTGGTACACCTTTGTCCAATATAAGACAGCATGCAGTGTACAGGACCAAGCGCAGATCCCTTCTTTTGGTTTCTCAGCTAATGATTCTGTTGTTCAATATTCAATTATCTTTTATCTTCTAAAGGACTTAATCTTAGCATGTGAACAAGCAATAACTTTCCATGGTTTCAAACTCAAATCCTGCGTAATGGAGGAACAAATAGACACAAGTCTTGCTCTGACCTCTCTCCTCTGGCCAACTGATGTTTTATTCCAAGGGAAACCAGTGCTATATCTTTTTTTTGGTAAGAAATCATTCCATGGCATTATATCCAACTAAAATAATACTTAAACTTTTTTTTATTTTCCAATTACCGTGCTTTTTTGTTTGTTTGTCTTTTTTCCCCCTAGTTAAAAATTAATACATGTTCCAGAAGCTCTGCTGACACAGTCATGGGGTCTGTCCTGGACAAAAGCTTCTCCTCACTTTATATCTGTAGGCTAGAATCCTAGAATGAGAGCATGTACCATTTCTTAAAAATGACACCTACCCAAAACAACAGAGTGGATAGATCTGCCAAATATAAATAAAGGACAGCAAGTTGTACTTCTGCACTGAAATTGTGCACTATGTTGCTGAGTGGGATGTGGAGGAAGATGAAATTGCTCCTTTACTGCCTGCTGCGTTGTCTACTGAAATAGACCTTTTATCAAGTCTTCAGCTAATGAAAACCAAAGGGTTTATAGGAAGTATTTATGAATCAATATTTATTGAAACATCTTTGTCTATTAAATTCTGAAAGTATAGTAAACGCTGTCGGGAAAACTCCCAGAATGGAGTCAAAAAAGTATGTCGAAACGTGTTTTCTAGGTCTAAACTCATTGCCACAACGGGCCTTAGATGGCAGCTTCAGACTGACCAGAGAAACCGGGCGCGCTAGTTTTTGAACAGCATGACCAGCAATCAAAGACATGCGTGCAAAGGGCACTCGGGACTCGCCCCCACTGGAGGACACTGTGTTTAGGGGAAACCTTCAACAACGGCTTCCCCCGAGGGGGTAATGTAAGTGCATGAGAGGCAGGACTGTAACACTGACAACCCTGAATGGTCGTTTCAAGGAGGGACGGCAGGGAATGTTCAAGGAAGGAGAGCCGCTTGACAGCCATTGGCTGCCCCATGCCCGCGGGGCTCTTCCAGGCCCAGTCCGTGGCGAGCCAGGGGCGCATGCGCATGGCTCCAAAGGGGGCGGGGCTTCGTTGCCGTCGCTCCTCCAACTGTTCCCAGCGTCCGTTGCGAGCGGAGCGTGGAGGTGCCGCGCATGCGCCAGCCGGGATAACGGGTACCAACGGCCCTAACCACGGGAGGGTTTGCAGGAGGGCAGGAAGCTGACGTCATCGGGACTGACCCCGGAACTATTCATTAATGCTGCTGTCCTTCAGAACATTCTTGCTCATCCCGCGTTCACGTGGCCAGCACTACCCTTGCGGCTCAGGCCCTCCTGTGCACTGGCGCCGGCGGAACAGGCAGGCTCCTCTATGCCTGCAGACCTGACAGGAGAGGTCACTTGCGCTGGGGCCTGCAGTTGTCACGTATTGTCTTCCGGTGGGCGGGGCTCACTCAGGAGGCGGGGCTCAGTCCTGGAGGGCGGGGCTCAACCCTGAAGGCCTGAGATCGCCTGAGCGCCAGGCGGTCTGCGCATCTCCAGACAGGGCTGACACCAGGCAGGCAGGGGCTGCTGCTTGTCAATAAAGGCGTTTGCATGACCTTCCTCTGTACAGTCCGCGTCGTGGTGGGGCCGGGATGGGGTTTAGGTTTGCCTCTTCCAAGAACCTGTGGCCAAATGGGCATGAAGAGACAGGCCACAGCCAGGTGGGAGAGGAGCAGAAAAAGTCCAAGGCGTCACTAGGACAATACCCATCGCAGACCCAGGGCCCACTCATTCCAGGGTTGCAGCAGGTTCCCTCAAACGCGTCTCTCTTACCATTCTTTACCCTGAGAAAGATATATATTTCCACCTCCCTGAGTGCAGGAGGGGCGCTGACTGGCCCCCCTTAGGCACCAGTGAGTGGAGAGTTCAGGCCTCAGACCTTCACTCCCCACATTTATCCAAGTGCCCGAAGTGTGCTGAGCAGGACCCCTGGGACACAGTGGGTGGGGCTGTTGAAGGTGTTTACCCACCAGCCAGGAGGACCTGCATGGTGTGGTTTTCCAGAGGCTCACTGAACTCAGGAGCAGGGTGTGCAGCCCCACAACATGCTGGCACAGTGGAGCACCTGCTCTGAGGCCTTCTCCAGATGGAGACTAACCTGGGAACAGAGAGCGTGGCAGCCAGGAAATGCACCCCCAGGGTCAATGTTCATTCACAGGTGACAAAGAGGGCAGGCGGGACTTGGTCTCTTCACACAGACAGGAGAAGGGAAAGGCAGAGGGACATCTCAAGGGGCAAGTGGCAAGGTCCAGGGAGTAAAGGAAAGGAGAAGGTCCAGAGGTGCTGCCCTCTGTCACCTAACAGAAAAACCAGGCCACTGTGTTCCTGAACCACTTGGCCCACCTGCTGCCCCACCCTTCCACCATCAAGACCACACAACTACATGCTGGGCAGGCACTCTGGGAGTCACCGACATCCTGACTGGACAGGAACCCTGGAGGAGGAATTAGAACTCAGAATGAAGAGGAAGGCATGAGCCAGAAGGGAAGGAGGGCAGGTATTGGGTCATGTCTTGCTAGGATGGGAGTTTCTGAGAGGGGACTGGAAAAGTGTACAGAGGTCTGGACGGTCTGGAAAGAGCAGGTTTGATCCCAGGCTCAGCCTCTCCCTGATCTCTCCCCTTTTCATCTCATCTGCTCCTGCGGGTGCAGATGTGTCCCTTCAGCCAACACCCAGCCCTGCCCCCAGGGAGCTTCCAACAACATTGACACCTTCCAGTCAGCCTCTGCTTGACCCAAGGGGTCTGTGCCCATCCCTGTTAGGAAGACATTGACCTGCCACCCTCCACGTGCTCCAATCCCCCCGTTGACCACCTTATGCCGAGACCCGCCAGCTCCTGGCCGGAGTGCTATGCCTATGACTCTTGGTAGTAGTGTGATGGAAGGAGCTGTTTTAGATGCCGATATCAATTACATGACATCAAACTCTGCAGAAGAGTGAATCATGCGTGGAGAGGGAGTTGTAATTGTGAGGACTCTTGGCAAGATCCTCAGGACCTATGAGGCCAGTCCTCACAGCCACAGCTAGATGCGTGCTCCTCACTCTAGCAACCTTACTCATGTTTGCCCAGAAATACCCAGAGAGACTTCACATGCTCCTGTCTAGGTCATATTCCAACATGTTCAGGTGAACACACACCTGCTTATCTCCTCAAGCCACTGTTCTTGGTTCTGTTCTGCTCAGGGTAAAGGAGGAGATACCATTTCCCCCATTTTCACACCCACCTAGACTACAAGACACCAGCTTCTGTGTCCAGATGGAGAGTGGTGTCCTCACAAGACAAGGTTTTTGTCTTGGTGGAACCACACACTTGTGATAAGCCCTGACTGGGCTTTGGATAAGTTCATTCCTAACACCAGCTTCCAGGGAAGCAGAAATAAGCTGCTCAGAGAACAGCAGCTCCAGGCCCCGAGAAGATAACGGGTACGTAACACAGTTGTAAGTCTCATGGCAACTTTCCATCAAGATTGTGAATGGCTACAGATACTGACAGACATCCCAGTGAAGCTCCTGTCATAGGCAAGGCCTTGAGAGTTGGTGTAAGTGGATCCCAAGAATATGTCAGATTCAAATCAGTCCAAGGTAGCCAGCTTACACCTCCCCTAGCCCTAATCATGCCCTAACCCTATCCTTGAGGAAAGCCACTGTCCCTGTGGATCCCAGGCCTAGGACCCTCCCATATCCTTCCATCCTCAAGTGCCCACTCCACTGAGCAAAACAAACCACGGACTGTGGCAGCCTGCAAGCTTTCGCCAACTCAGCTACTTTTATTAATATCTACATACAATGCCCAAACGTGGGCCACCCATTCCCTCCCCCAGCCCCTGCACCTCCCCAGGAGCAATCGCCCCAACTGCAGACGCTGCCCACCACCAAATTGTTGAAACCCAGCAGAGTCAGCATTCAGCATGGGGAATCCACATCTATTTGGGGAAGTGGAAGCCCTGAGAAGCTCATGGTCCAGGTACCCAAATGAGGGCTGGTACCAAGGAGGTTTTCCCGACACCTACTGGCTACAGTGTCATTTCTTCCTCTACTCAGTTACAAATGAGTCACACCTTTTTTAGGGGAGTGAAGGTCTGCCCAGACCTAGGCCTAGAGTTTACCCCTGCAAAAACTCCGAACCCAGGCCCTCGAAGGAACATCTCTTCACCAGAGAATGGGTCTTTGAGGAAAACTTGCTTCCAGGCTTGGAATCAGGGTGTGTTGCTGAGCTGTGGTCCCTTTTATGAATAGATGAGGGATGGGTGACCTGCTGAGGCCCCCAGCCACCAAAGCAGAGAAGTCTGGTTTAAGGACCTGGACTCAGAGAAGGCACTCAGGTCAGCAGACTGTGCCAAGAGGCCAAGAGGAGGGCTAGGTTGGGGAACTCATTCTCATCCTTACGAAACCCATCCACTGGCCTGCCTGTCACCCAGACAGGAGAGGTTTATCCTAAGAGACCAGGGCAGGTTGCACGGTGGTCCGGGGAAGAGGATGACTGGGCAACCCTTGGTGTGGAAGGCTTTGGGCACCTTGGGAGAAATGTGGAGTCTTCAGGCCAGGACAGGGTGGTATGCACTCGGTATGTCCTTGAGGGCTGTGGAAGGCCATATGGGGTGTGCAGGTGTCTGTGCTGACTCCATGTTGGGAATCACAGTCGACTATTTGTCTCTGCTCCTTGGCTAGCTGCAGAGTAGAAGGAATGTAAGCTCAATTCAGACATGCCATGACTCGAGGGGACACGGCACCCTCTTCCTCCTCAGGGTCAAGAGGTACTTCTTCACCAGCTGTGGAAGAAATAGGCACTCAGGGTCTTCCCAGGTGAGCAGGGCCTAGGGGCATGAGGACAGAAGGAGGTGGGGGAAGATAGAGAGAGGAGCTTCTTGTCAAGACAGTCTGCAGCCCTGCTGGCCCTGGAGCTTTGCTTCAGGTGTGTCCTGACCACCCCTGTCTCCTCTCCCAATTCTTGCTTGTCAATTCCTGCATTTCCTCCTTGGGGTGGCTCCCCTCGGAACTGAGAACCCTGCCCGTGCAGAGAAGAAAATCAGTTGGGTTGTCTATACTGGTGTGCCTCCCTCCCCTGAGGTTCCTAGCATCCCTCCCACCCCTCATGTTCCTGGTGTTCTCCCTCACCTGTGTTCTTGGTGTGACTCCTTCTCCTGTGCTGCTGGTGTGCCTCCCTGCCCGGGTGTTCCTGGTGTCCCTCCCTACCATGAAGTTCCTTGTGGCCCTCCTGCCCCTAAAGATCCTGGTGTCCCTCACTCTGCTGGTGTTCCCAGTGTCCCTCCCTAACCTGAAGTTCCTGGAGTCCCTGCCTGCCCTGTTGTTACTGATGTCTCTCCCAGGCCTGGAGTTCTTGGTGTCCCTCCCTTTCATGATTTTTCAGTGTCTCTCCCACCCTGGAGTTACCGGTGTCCCTCACTCCCCTGGTGTTCTCAGAGTCCCTCCCTGCCCTAGTGTCCCATAAATGGCAGAAGCTCTAAAATTCACCAAAATTGACAAGTTCAAAAAGAAGTATCTTGATAGATATACTGCATCAAACAGAAAGTGCTTAGCAGGTGACTGAAGTTTGAACATGTAAGGATATACAATTTTTCATAAATAAATTCCAATTTTTTATCCCCCTCATAGGCTGAATTTAATTCCCACATCCTTTGGAACAAAATGTTGGTAATCTTTCTGTACACTTGGATGTCCAGTGGCTAATGACTGGTGGGCCTTGAAAAGAACAGCCCTCCATGGGACTCTGATGTTCTGACATCTTTTACTGGGTATGTCTAGAATTCAATGTCCTGACCCTTGGGAATGGGTTCATTTCTCAGGGTTGTTTCTGCAGTGAGCAACCCTGAGGGATGAGGTGATAGAGTTGGTTTGCTTACTGTTGCTACAAAAAAAAAGGTTTCTCCAGACTCAGTGTTCTGCAGCTATGCAGTGAGTCCATGGTGTCCTGTCACTCCACAGGGCCTGGAAAGCCAAGGCAAATAGGAAGTCCACTGTGCACTGAGAAAGAGAGCCATCTTCTTTGGCCCAGGAGTGCTGTGTTTGCTTTCCAAATCTGTGAACGATAACAGCTACTGTCGAAGTTTGTAGGTAGGGTAAAATTGAATTGACAAGGGATGACTGGCCCCTACACTGGATGAATTCAGCATTTTGTTTCCAAAAGTTCTGCTTCTTTCTACCCCCACAGTCAATTCTACCAGGGTGATTTGTTGAAATGGAGACTTTAAATTTTCCTATTTCTTTCTTCTCTCTTAGTAACAGAATTATAGCTAATGCTAAGTAGAACAAAGCCTTCCACCAAATCTGGAACACATTGCCGTCACCATCACATAATTAATTACTCTATTCTGGAGAGGAAAAAGGGGAAATTTTACATATTGTTTTGAAAGAAAGTATGCTGGCACCAGTAACATTTTTGGGGAGTTGGTAAAATCTGATTGGTGAGTGATGGTGATAGGTAAAATAGGTAAAACCCATATTAGAGTTGAAGCAAGTTTTTTCATTGACTATTAGATACAACTGGTCAGGTTACAAGGGCAGACTTAGCAGCCTGGCTCACAGAGAACATTTCTGAAGAGCTTTTATGTGCCCTTAGTATTTTCTTCACTGACCCCTCAGCTTTCATTTAGCTGGGTATGAGTAGAATGACCCAATTTATACAATCCATGGCACTATGTATATGCAAAGAGTTGATGTCAAGAGTTTGTAATTTGGGGTTTGGAAGAATATTTTACATGTGTTTTTTTGCATGAATGTTGGGAATTTGTGTGTGTCTACTGGCAGGGTGGGAGAGATTATCTGCTTGTGCATGTGGCTGAAGTTATGGATAGTGTGTTTTGGCAGTGTGTGCAGTCTGTTTGGTTTTATATTTGGGGAATGCAGGAGGACCATTTTTGTATTCTGGGCATGTGTAATTGTGTGTTTCCTTTCATGATTTTCAGGAATTGTATATGAGTATTTCAGTTTATGAGAGTGTATCTACGACTCTTTTACAGACTGGTAGGATGAACACGTGCACATGTGAGGTTGGCTTTTTATGAATCTATATTCTGGAAAGTGAAGGAATAACTTCTGTATGAGTACTTGTGTTTAATTATGTTTGTGCATATTATGTGGGTCTATATGTGTATTTCAGGGTAGGGTGTGGTATGTTCGCATATTTGTAATGTACTAGATAATGGTGAGTCTTTTAGGGCAGATGGTTATGTGTATTCGATTTGTGTGAGTGTGCTTCAAGGAACATGGCAGTTTGGACTGATACTTTGTGGGCTTTGTGTTTGTAGTATTCAGCAAGCAGTTACTACGGTTGTATATTCTAGGAATTGTGTGTGTATCTGACAGGAGTAGTTACTAGGTTTGTATATTCCAGGAATTGTGTGTGTAACTGACAGAATAGAATTCTGTGTTTACACAGGTGAGTGAGAGAACTGTATTTTTATGTATTAGAGGTATATTTGCTAGTATTTGGGGATGTGGGAGGTGGTTGATACCAGATTTGGATACTTTAGGATAGGGAAGTGGTTATACATATTTATAAATGGTATGCTGGAAATATTTCTGTGTGGTTGGCATGTATACTGGTCCGCATGTATATCCAACAGCAAGTGGATGAATTGTACTGGTCCATTTATAGAATAAAGGATTTGGGGGAGTAAAGCTTATTTCATTGGAGAATATGAGGGCATTTCTACATGTGTTTGAGAATACTTGGGGCATTACTGTGGAAGTTGTCTCCCAAGATATAGGGTATTATATGGTATTTGGAGAGCTGCATGCATTCAGGGATTGGTATTTGTATGTTTGTTTCAATGGATGTATGAAAGTTGTGTGTGCATGTGAGAGTGGCATCAGGTTGGTAGCCTGAAAGTAGTCATGCTGGAATATTTATACCAGATAAACACCACATATCTAGGCTTTTCTTCATCTCAGAGAGCGTTTTATTAAGCACTTAGCAGCACACTCCTGATGGTGTATCTATGTGTGTGCAAGTGTATGTGTGTGTGTGCGTGTGCGTGTGTTCAGGATGCGTGAGATGTTTGTATGAAGCAGGAATATTCAGGCATCAGTATATGTGTGTACTGGGGACTCTACATGTATTGAGGGTGGGACACAGGGGCTGTGGACCCTTGTGTGTGTGCACTGACCCTGCTCATTTATGTTGCTCCAAACCTGTGGGCTTATTCTTTAGGGCCAAAGACCCCATAAATACAGATGGTTTCTGTTTTTTCACCCCAGAGATGGCTTCTGGGGTTATCTCTATCTTAGTCAGGTGGTTGTTCCTTCAGAATCTGTGTGGTCTTGCTATGTAGGTCCTGAGATGTCTGGTGTTGGTGGACAGAATGCTGTGCAAGGTCAAACATTCAAAAGGTGTTGTCCACATGATACACACAATGAGAATACTTTGGAATTTCCTAGAGTGGAGGTTAGATGTGCCAAGTCTTGTCCCGGTGCTTATGGCAAAGCTGGCTCCTTTGGGGCCAGGTTTGTGGGTGAGGAAACCCTCCACCATGGAGTCCATGTGTTGAAAGCCTGCAGAGCCTGTGCTCCCACTATCAGCTGCCCCTAGTAGGGGCACTGTTGGTCATCAGGCTGGTCAACTGTGCCTCTAGTGCTCAACCAATCCATCGCCATGGTAACCTGAGGCTTCAGGGTAGGCAGGACCTCCAGCAGGCCTCCAGTTGAGGGTACTCTTGGTCTGTGTGAGGAGCCGTGTCTCAGTGAGTCAGGGTCTGAGAGGGAGTCAAAGGCATTGTCTTCTTCCTCCTCCTGGTAAAGCCAGGAATGAATGTCTACCATTTCATTCTGAAGGTCTATGCAGCAAATGTACACTCAATTTGAGTATCTCATGGTAGCTCCTGATCTGTTCTTTGAGAAGATGTCATCTGGAGTCTTCTGGACACAAGGGTCTGAATCAGCTTTTTGGTGGGAAATGTTGAGCAGGGCTCTGCAGACTTCCCAGAGCTGTAGGAGTAGGGTCAGGGTGAGTGGGATGCTCCTCATTTGCTCCTCTCAAGGGCACACCTTACTGCACACAGAGAACTCAGCCACACCTGAGCAGGTATGTGTGGGCAGGCCTGGCTCTGGTGGTTAAGAGTTAAGGAGAGGAGCAACTGCTCTGCGACCCCTCAACAAAGTGTGAACGATGTTACATCTCACTAGGATAGGCATTCCAATTACATCCCCTGAAAGTTTTGCCACAGGTAGGCTCAGGACCCTAAAGAGACAATGGCGTTGGTGTCACCTGATCCTGCTCATCTCCCAGTTCTGGTTCCTACCTTCTCTGGCAGGCTGGGTGCTGGCTTTGGGGAAGTGGGAGAAGCCTGGCAAGGGTTGGGTCAGTGAAGTAACAGGGACAGAGCTGGGGAGGGATGCCCTGAGGGAGACTGGAAGCTAAGGCCTGGAGAGAGAGGGGGCTTCTATGGGAAAATACAGTTCTGAGGTTTCTGAACCCATGAGACAGGTTCTCCTTTTGTTTATGAAGGATCAACAGACTTCTAGCACAAGAAAACACCTCAGCTTCATGTTTCTCGATGGGGTGAACTGACCTGCAATTTTTTTCTTTTCTATGTGGAGCCCCAAGCCCACCAGAGGGAGCCACTGATCAAGGTGTTCACCAGTAGACCCCACAGCTACTATTCTCATCCCTCCTACCAGTCCATGGATGTGTGGGCCTCATTCCTTAAGGTGAGTCTTCTTCTGGTCTTTTCTTTCTCATAGTGAATTCTGTTGCCTATAAAGCTGCTGGCATCATTTTCTTGCATGTTCCAGTAACGACTTTCGCTCCCCCCTTCGTGTCCCATCCTAAAATAATGACAGAATGTTGAACCAATTGTATTGTTTTTTACAGGTTAATGGAGGTCCATCTGCATTTATATTTTAAAAGTTACACATGTTAAATAAAATGTACTGTAATGAATGCAAGGCAGATCTTCTGGGGTTTCTCTGTTTTGAAATGGGAAGTAAGAGGAGTTTTGGGGGAGAGGAACAGGTGTACCTTGGTATCTTGGATCCGCACTGAAAATCTTCCACACTGGTTGCGTGAAGAAAATTGCTGAAATGATTAATTTTGAACTGCACCAGTTGTTCTGAAGCCCATATTTCTTGGAGATGGATGTCATGGAGTATACCCTATACCTCCCCCTTTTCTACATGCATGGAAGACATTCTCATCTGTGTGCTGAGTGGCCTTTCTGACCAGATCCTTAGAAGCCCCTAGTTATTCTGTTTTCCAGGAGCAGATGGGGAAAAGGATCTATCCTGTGATGTCCCAGGACCCTAATATGACACAGTAGTGGATCTGAGGACATGTAGAAGGTTATGGTCTGGCTGCGGAAGAACTGTTCCATGTAAGGATGCCTTCTGATGTCTGCTGTGGGTGCCTGGGGTCAAAGGGAAGAAGCTGCAGTGAGAGGGTCAGAGGAAAGAGGCTGGGCATGCAAAGACCAGGGAAGGTAGAAGGGGTTCAGCAGACACTAGGAACAGAGCTGGGAGTTCCAGAAGGCAGGAGTGGAGCCTGACTGCAGGAAGAGGCAGAGGGAATAAGTCAGAGGATAGGAAGTACCCCCACCACAGCAAGTGGTGACTGAAATTTAACCATGTAAGCTTAAACACATAATTTTTAATAATAAATCCTGGTTTTCTTGGGTCCTTCTTCTTGAGCTGTGAGCTAAAACACTGTTTTGGAGCTGTCTGACAGAACCTCTCTCATAGAATTGTCTTGATCTATACTCCTCAGTAAGACTTCTGAATAAAAATGACTTAATTCTCTAAAAGCTTGAGTTTTTCTTCAGGAAACAGTGATAACTCTCCAGTGTGTGAAGATAAAGTTAGTCTATATGGAGTGCTTGGAGTGGTGAATGGCCTATTTTAAGTACTAGACACACACCCAGGGCCTCCTCTTCTGATCGCACCAGGGAAATATGGGCTTCTTGCTCTTGCTCCCATAATCCTAGCCTCAACCTCTGCCTCACAGAAAAATTAGTGTTGGACTCCTCTGTCCCCTAAAGGACTTAAACTCAGGCACAGGGAGCAGACCTAATCAACTCATAATCCCCCATCACAGTGTCTACACCAGGGAGGAACAGATAGAAAGAGAAATTGTTTTTAGCTTTTTTCATGGTTCAAGAACAATAATATGCTATGGGATAAAATTTTCCCCTCAGAGTCTACACCTAGTATTAGCAGAAATGTCCCCAATTCTTTACTTGGCTATATCCCTAGCATGCGCCCTGTGACTCAGTACAACCTCCATCACACTCTGGTCTTGGTTGTGGGACCTGCCGTTGGGCCTTCCTCTTACTCATCTGCCATCAACAGAGGACAGCGTCAGGTCAGCCTGCAGGTAAATGTGGGACCTGGGGAACCTAGCTGATTGTCTCAGTCATGTGAGTGTGCCCAGATGGGAGCGTAAGGACTGTGCTGCAGAGTCAAGCCCAAATCAATGACCAGAAGAGTCCTCAAATGAATCAATGCTTCTCATTCATTGAATTCTGCTGTCACTTGTTTATCTACAGTAATATCACAATAGACAACTGATAGACCTAAAATGAACATGCACTCATGAAAAGATTGCAGCTATCCTGTGAGGAAGAAGTCACAGGAGAATAAATCATTTAATGAGAGGGAATATGCTCTCTCCTTTGCATTTTTATATTCTCTTACATTTTCACACAACAGCTCTTTTTTGATAATTCTCAAATCTGTATTTTCACACTCCTCCTCACTTCTATCTGCAGAACCCAGAAGATTAATAGCCCTTAATCAAATCACTGACTGGACATTCTCAAAATTCAATGTGAGTGGTATATAAGGTATGTGTGGTATGTGTGCTCATGTGCAGTTGTGTGTGAGGTATTTGGGTGTGTGTAGTGTGTTGTGATGTGTTTATATGTGTATGGTGTGTATATGTTTCTGTAGTCTGTGTAATATAAGTTGCGTGTGTGTGTGTGTGTGCGTGTGTGTGTGTGTGTGTGTGTGTGTGTGTGCATGTATTATCAGGGCATTGTGTCCGTGTGTTTCATTTGAAGAGGGAGGTAGGGGAAAATGACATGAAACAGGACACAGTGAACCATGTTGTTGTAGGGGTATGGGATGATTTGGATAACATTAATGATATGTAGGAATTGTGTATACCTGATTTTTTTGGCAAATGTGGGATGAGTGCTGTTGTCTTTAAATAGCAGATATGGCATTATGGGGTGTGTGTGTGTGTGTGTGTGTGTGTGTGTGTGTGTGTGTGTGTGTGTCTGGTTCTGTGTGTTTGGAGTGTACTGTGGGCCATTGTGCATATGTATGCATGCATTTGAGAAGAAGTAGTGTTATGCATTTCACTGCACTGCATGTTGAATTTGTGTGTATTCAGAGTAGAGAGAATTATATGTATGCTTATGGTGTCTAGGTAAATTTAAGTATTCTGTTAAATCTGGGGAGAGTGTGTTTGTTGGGTGTTTGGATGTTCAGAATTCTGTTAAATCTGGGGAGAGTGTGTTTGTTGGGTGTTTGGATGTTCAGATTGCGTATTTATTGTCTGGGGTTATGAACCAGTGCTGCCTATATTGTCTCACGTTGGAGGATGAATGCTTGTATTTAGAACTTTGAGGTGATTATGTTTTGGAGAATGTAGGTGTGTCATGTATTTAGGAGAAGGTGAGAGTGTTTGGGGATATGTTTGAGGATTGCTGTATTTGTCTTCTACTTCTGGGGCATGGTATATATGTAACTGTTCATGGCATATAGGGGATGACTATGTTACATTAGGAACTGAAGGATTGTATGATATATTAAGTACAAGGAGGGACCACCAAAAACAGAATGATTTCTTGGAGGGTGGGCCCCTTATACAGGCTTCCTCCCCAGCTAAGTGTTTAGGAACCCACTGGCATCAATGAACCTGCTAGTGTTGTAGTGAGAAGATGTATTTGGCTTCAGTGATTTTTTTGTTTGTTTTCGTAGAGTCTTTCAATGCATTTTCCCATTTCATGATGGTTGATTTATGAATATACCTGCCCATACCATACTGGGTGTTGAGCAGCTTTGACCAATATGACATGATTTCTGTGCCCCACTCTCTCTATTCACCCGATCTTGCCCCCAGCGGCTTTTTTGTTGTTGTTTCCCTGGATGGAAAATCCCTCAAAGCAGAACTTTTGCTGACATGGAAGAGGTAAACGAAAGAACTGCAGAAGCACTAAACGGCATCAAAAGAGATGAGTTCAAAAACTATTTTGAGCATTGGAAAAAGCATCTCAAAATAAAAAAATAAAGGAAAAAGTGTCTAGATAGGTACATTGCATCAAATGGAGAGTACTTTGAAGATGACTGGAGTTTAAACATGTAAGAATAAACACTTTTTAATAAATAATTCTCTATTGGAGGGGCTCCTCCTCATAAATGACTTTGACTTGAACGTATTCAGTTATTGTCAGAGGGTTTGTGTGACTGCATTTTAGGGTTTCATGAGGTTGGGTATATTTTATAGGGAATGAGGATGTGTGTATATATTTAAGTGTTTATTTGCTGCTGGTTGGAGTGTGATTTTTTTATGAAAGATTATAGATTGTGATTTCAGGTGAGTTTTTGAGGATGTATATATATTGAGGGTATGAGAGATTCTGTGTATGTAATCAGGCATCTGGTAGGGCTTATAGAGGGTTTATGTAACTGAATTTTCAGAGTTCCATGGGGCTGGGTAATAATTGTTTACATTGAAGCTGTGAGTAGTCTTTTACGTGTCTGGTGATTGTGGGAGTGTGTCTGTGTGTACTCTTGGATCTGTGGGCATACTGTGGGTGTGTATATTCGGGTATTTCAGCTTGTATTATTGAGAGGTGTGAATGTATTCAGAAAATGGGGTGCCTGTATGTCAATCTATAGCTGTGGGTGTATAGTGTATACTTATACTAAGGACAGTTATGTGTATCTGGGAGAAGTTACACTAGGATACTATGGTGATGACAGTGTACTGTACATGTATGGTTTATGGTGTGATAGAGTTTATGGGTGTTTATTAAGAGGAGTGTTTGAGGGGAGATTTTTTTGTGAATGTGTATATTTGTGGCCTTGGGATAGTTAGAGGTACTCGGGTATGTTGGTGGCATATGTGTTCACTAGTGGGATATGTGCTTTGGGAAATGATAGATGGGTTGTGCCTGAGGTTGCTGATATGTACTTCTAGAGTGAGTTGGGATGCTTTGTGAGTTTGGGAGTTGGTGTCGAAACCTAAGGTATTCTAAGACTATGGAGTCCTTACGTGTTTAAGTTTGGGATCTTGAGTCTGTATATTTCTTTTGGGCTATGCACATGTTTGTGATCAGGTTGCATCTGGTTGTGTTCAGTATTGGGAGATTATAAGAATTGTTTATATATGTTGTGGATGCAACAATATGACATAGGTGAGTAGAGTATGTGTATTTTTAAAAGAGGATCAGGTCTATATGATTTCTCTGGGGATTTTATGCTGTTTTTGTAGGTATGTAGGTTCTGGCAACTGGTAGAGTCGTGTGTGTGTGTGTGTGTGTGTGTGTGTGTGTGTGTGTGTGTGTGTTCAATGTGTGTAGTGTATATGGAAATGCATAAGTGTATAAGGAGGTAGTACAAATTATAGCAAATTGTATTTGAGTACATGAGGGATCTCTGGCATGTGTATTTTGGGGTGGCAGTTGGGTATATTTATTAGAAGGTAAGTTGTTATGTATTCAGGGGTTGTAGCGATGGGATGATTTGTGTGTGTGCTTTTGGTGAGGTGAGAGTTGTGTGTCTTGGGTCTTTTTTCATGTGTGAGGGGTTGTCATGTGCAGGGGTCTGAGAGTGTGAGCAAAGGTATGCACAGGTCACTGTGGCTGGTTGGTATATGTTTTGGGGCCTGCAAGGGGGCCTCAGGGGCAGACTGGTGATTCTGAGGCCTTCCTCCATGAACAGACCCTTGTTGTGTTTGATCGTGTGTGTTGCTCACCCTTGTCCAAGTCTCTCTGTAGGGCAGTGACACTGCTGGAATGATCAGTGATATTCAGCTTGCTCATTGTTGCCTGGATGAGTCTGGCTACCTTAGTTCTGCTGGCAGGTGAATGTGCTTCTCACATTTGAGTGGTCTGGTGTCCTGCATATGGGGCTAGGGGACAGGTGCAGAACAGAGTTGACCAACCCCCAGGAATGCTCTCCTCAGTGAGGCTGCAGCTGGTGGGGGAGAGCTTTTCCTCCAGGTGTGACATAATTATCTCCTGAGTATGCCAGAGAGGATGACATAGAGGAAGGAACCTGCCAGGAGATAAACAAACCTCAACTGAAAGACCATTCTTCACTGGCCCATCTGCTGCTTTCTCCCTTAGATGGAACCCACGGCAAGGGAAAGGCCAGTCCCCATGGTGTGACTCCTTCAGAACCCTTCTTGGTTTTGCTCTGCTGGCTGGCCTCTCTGTTCACACATCTTTCCTCACAATGTGCGAAATTTGGTGACACCAGCATTCCCTCCTTCCTTTGACTGCCCGATCTCTGCTGCACCATCACTGTGGGCTCAGCAGTCACCTTCTCCAGTTAAGAAGGGCTCTTCTTCTCCAAGTTTGCACAGCACCCTGTGCTGTCTGCGTCCCTCTGGCTACTGTTCTCAGAATAAGATCTAAACTCTTCACAGTGCCCCTTCTCCACCTGCTACCTTGGCCTTAGTCTTCATGCTCAGGCACAGAGGCCTTCTCTCTGTGCCTGAAGTGCTCTCGGGGCCTCTGCATTTTTTGTTCCTTCTGCCCGGAACACTCCTGTGGTCTTTCCTGAACATAAGGTCTTATGTGTCCCTGGCCTGTCACTCTCTTGACTTGTACCCTACTTCATTTTTCTCAAATGTCACTCTTGGTCTGTCAAACGAATATGGGAGTCTGATGAGGGTCTTGGTCACTCTTGTATGAACACCAGCTGACAACTCCCTGGCATATGGAAGACTTTTAGAAGGACCAGCCATAATTGACTGACCTGCATGTTCCTCTGCTTGACAGCACCTATGAGCTGCTACCCCAGCAGCCCAAGGTCCAAGGGAAAGAAACTGAGGGCAAAACTCAGGCCTGACTCACTGTCAGGTCACATTTTTGGGAAGAGGAATTAACCCATGTAACATGGGACACGTGGCACCTTGCAGAATCTCAAATACAAATGCTCCTCAGGAAAAACTCAATTGGTTCACATTTCAAAGTGCAATGAGGCAGGCATGAAATGTGATATAAATAAATTGGCTGTAGATTCATAAATTCCTGGTATCCTTTAGAATGCAGCATGTTTTCCATAATCTAGATGTGTAAAGCCACATTCTTGGTGTCCTGAGCCACTGAAGGAAGAGCAGACTCAAACTGCATGCTCAATTGTGCTGATCAGGCTTCACTGGGAAACAAAGACAAATGATTGATGCATCACTGAATTTCACCATGTGCCAGGCCCATGACAGCTACTTTCACATTAATACTTACCAAATCCATAAAAACCTCATTAGGTAGAGACCATATTCGTTCCACTTTACGCATATTGAAGATGAGGTTCAGAGAGGTAAGGAATCAAACTGAGCACTACACATGTGACAGGCTATTAATGGAATTGGCTCATTTGTGAAACAAAACCAACATTACCCTGATCAGTGCACCCAGATTCCAGGCTATGAAGGGACAAAACACCTTGTCTCCGCAGTAGAACAGTACCAAACAATCCAGCAAAAATGCAGGCTTAATATCCTGCTTCCTTAACCAAAATATAATGAATTAATCATGATTTCGTACTCTGTTCATGGGACCAAACAATGTGCATTCATGTGTACAATTCCTTTAAAGTAGTACGGATGGTCCAAAGTACCTCAATGATGTTCCCAAATCATCATGAAGTTGTAATACTTTTAGAACACTGCATGCTTAGAGGCTACCAAATAGAATCTGGTAGGTCAGTTCTCTGGGTAAGGATGGTGGATTGAAGAGGCCCAGAAGGATAGAAGATGAGAAGTAGGGAAGAAGCAATATGTGCAGTCAACAGAAGGTGCCGTGGCATAGGTTGAAACAGCAGCAAGGAGGTAGCAAAAATAAGATTGTAATAAGTCAAGGATACAAATGTAGGTTCTAATATAGTAACTCATGAAGAATGCAAAAGTAACAAATTAATACGCAGAAAGATAGGTTAAACAAAGAACTCAGAAATAAGTCAAACAAAACAACAATAAGATGGTAGATATAGGCTGGGCTTGGTGACTCAGCCTGTAATCCCAGCAGTTTGGGAGACCGAGGTGTGTGGATTGCCTGAGCCCGCGAGTTCGATACCAGCACAGGCTACTAGGCAAGACCTCGTCTCTACAATAAATCCAAAATTAGCATGGTGTGGTAGGTCATTCCTGTATTTCTAGCTACTTGGAAGGCTAAAGCAGCTGGATCGCCAAAGCCCAGCAGGTCGACGCTGGAGTGGCCACGAGTGTGCCCCTGCACTCCAGTCTGGGCGGTAGAGTGAGATTGCAACTCAAAAATAAATGGTAGATATAAACCTCATATGGCAAGGCAACTTAGATTTATGCTGTTTAAATTTATTTTTTCAAGCAATTTTAGGTTCACAGAAAAATGAACCGAAATACATAGTTCCCAATACCTGTCATCACCCTCCTTCCACAGTTTCCCCCGTTATTGGCATTTTTCCTTAGAGTGGCATATTTGTTAAAATTGATGAGCCAATGTTTATAAGTTCTTATGGACCAATGCTCAGAGCTTTCATTAGGGTTCACTCTTTGTGTTATATTTCCTGTGGGTTTTGACATTTTCACTGCCCGCCAAAATCTCACAAAACAACTTACTCATCCTACTCTCTCTGTCCCCAATTCTTGGCAACCGCTGATCCTTCTACTGTCTCCATAAGATTTGCCTTTTTTCACAATTTCATTTAATTGGGAGTCATACAGTATGTGGCCTTTTCAGATTGGCTTATTTCACTTAGCAATATAAATTTAGAGCCCCCCCCATGTCTCTTCCTGGTAGATTTACTCTTTAATTATATTTTTAATAGAAAATTCATAAATAAGGGTCATCATCAAATTGTGTCTTTTCTAGCATTATACAATACTCTCTTTAATAAACCAACTCACATAGTGTAAACTCACATAGTGTAAATAAACTACAGTAGAACAAGATGGAAATCATGCACACAAACCTATTGAGACAAAAACATGCAAACACCCAAGCTGCGTTGTCTCAGACATTCTGCTGCAGTTCCAGTGTCACCCTCAGGTTCTTCCACATCCAGCCCTTCTACCTATGGGAACCCGTTGTCCCACTATAGCTAGAGGGCAGGGCACTCTGCTCCAGTTAGGACATTAACTCGAACAACCCACTAGTAACAGGTGCCTTGCTGGATTTAATATTTATTTCTGTGAATGAAGGCTGCTTTTTCTTTAAAGATAAGATTCATATTACAATGTGTAATGATATTACAGTAGTTGACTAAATATAACTTGGGAATGCATTTTATATATTATTTAACGTATTTATTGAAGTAAAAGTTCAATAAACACAATTAATCTTTTTACCATGTACAATTTAGTGTCATTTAGTACATCCACAATGTTGTATTATCATTATCTCTGTCCAGGAAATAAATAATTGTATTACTTCAAAGAGAAATCCCACACACATTCTTCCATTTCCCCAACCACTCGACAACCAACAGTCTCCTTTCTGTCTTTGCAGATTTAACTATTTTAGATATTTCATACATATGGAATCATATAATATGTGACCATCTATGTTGGCCTCTTTCACTTAATGTTCTTCCATGTAGTAACATGTATATTTATTTCTTTTCATGCCTGAATAACATTTCAACATATGGACATAAATATAGTTTATCTGCCCCTTTACAATTCCTTATCATCTTTTATGCTACCACTGTCACCAATTACATCTTTACACATTGTATGCTAATTAATATAGCTCTATCATTATTGTTTTATACATTTATCTTTTAAACTACATTTTTTTAAAATTTACTAACTCCAAAGGCAGTAATATTAGCTTTTTCCAATTTCCCTTTGTTGTTACCTTTACTATTACTCTTGGTTTCTTTCTATGACTTTAAATTACAGTCTAGAGAACTTTCTTTTTTTTTTTTTCTTTCATAATTGAGTTTATTTATGTGTTGAGGATCAGTACACAGACATTTCAATTTGTACACAGTTCTTAACCTATATACCGAAAATCGAAAAAGCCATGTATTGTTATTTTTAAAAAGTTATTCCAGTGACTTTCCAGCTTAAAATTTGGAGGCAAATGTTCCTTAAGAGGACATCAAGTACCAGTATTGTCAAATGTTGATAAGCTGTTACATACATCCCAACAATTCACAATTTATCATATACACAACATACTCAATTTTTCAATCTTTCACAACACATTAACAAAGTTATCAGGAAAACAGGACTACCACGACCAAAGGTGTTACAGAGTACACACAATTCTGACAGGGAGAGCCATGATCAAGGAGTGGTTTTCTTTAGGAAACAATTCTACTAAAAAACAACATAGGAATAGAAGTAATTTTAAATGTTCAAGACATTAAATGCAGGACTGTGTCCATATTGCCACTTAGTATATTTTGCATTACAGGATATAAAAACTAAACCCCCATCTAGGGAATGTTAAGCCAAGACAGTCAAAGCCTCCTGTAACTCAATATTCCACATTATTTTCTGGTTGTACCAAAAAATAAACAACCAGCGAATGATTTCACCTCTTTAAAAAAAGCATTTACACTTAAAAAATGGGATGAGGTGGGATTCCCTCCTTCTTAAAAATGTTTCTAGAGCTACTAAAAAACTTGCTTTTACAAAATAGTTGATAAAAATATTCCTCTGAATTGCCCAAGAAGGGAAACGGGGACCACTGATAAGACATGGGATATGATAATATTCAGGCTTGGCTTCTTTCTCTCCTGCTTCATCAGAGACTGGATTCTCCTCGGTTTCAGTTTTTCCGTTTTCTGCAGGTAACTCTTCTTTAGTTTTTTGGTTAGCCACTTCAGCCTGCTTTCCCTTCGCTCCCCTTTTCCCTTTTCCCTGCATTTTTGTCTGAAGATTTATCCTTTCCCGCCGCCTTTTTTGGCTTTGCTTCCACTTTTGCAGGAGCAGGTTTAGCCGACAACCGGGCCGATCTCCTCTTGGGCTCCTCCTGCGCCGCCCCCTCGGCGGAGCTGACCTTCCTTTGGGGCATCTTGGCGGCGGGCGAAGGCTCTTGGCGCGCCGGCTGCCTGCAGGCACCCGGTAGGCTCCCTTCGCGAAGCTGGGCTGCCGGCCGCTACCGCTCCTCCAGCCGCCGGAGCTGCTGAGACCCGCGGCGGGGGCAGTGGGAGAACCAGACGGAGAGAACTTTCATTTCCTCCTAAAGGATTCCTTTCACCATTTTTATTGAGCAGATTTACTCCGGATGTATTTCCTCGGCTTTTCTGTAATTGGAAATGACTTCATTTTTCCTTCATTTTAAAAAATGTGGTATACCCATAGCATGAAATTATCATAAGTGTTTTAAGAATACCAGTCAGTGGCATTAAGTAGATACACATTGCTGTGCTACAATCACTAGCATCCACCTACAGAACTCTTTCCGTTTTGCAAAACTAACCATTAAGCCATTAAATAATATTCTCCATTCCTCCCAAGCTCCAGGCAGCCACCTCCCTACTTTATTTCTCTGTGAGTTTGACTATTTCTGCTGTCTCCTATAGGTGAGGTCATACAGCATTTGTCCTTTTGTGACTGACTTATTTAACTTAGCATATTGTTCTCAAGGTTCACCCATGTTATGGCATGTGTCAGGATATCCATCATTTTCAGGATGAATAATATTCCACATTTTGTTTATCCATCCGTCCTCAACAGACCCTTGAGCTGATTCCCTCTTTTGGCTATAGTAAATAATTCTGCTGAGATCATAAGGGTACAAATATCTCTCCAGGTCCCTGGTTTCAATTTTCAGAGACAGTATATACTGAGAAGTGGCATTGCAGGATGATATTGGTAATGTTTTCAGGACCCACCATAATGTTTTCCATGTGGGTGCACCATTTTACATTCTAACTAACCATGTACTAGGGTCCCAATTTTTCCACAGTCTCACTAGCACTTGGTATTTCTGTTTCTTTGGTAGTGTCCATCCCAGTGGGTGTGAGGTAGTATGCAACTGTAGTTCTGATTTGTATTTCCCAGATGACTGTTCATGCTGAGCGTCTTATGTGCTTTTCAAGCATTTGTATTTCTCTTTTAGAGAGATGTTTATTCAGGTCCTTCATTTGTTTTAAAATTAGATTGTCTCTTTTTATGGTGAGTTTTGGACGTTCTTTATATCTAATAGACATTAAGTCTTTATGATATATATGATTTGCAGATATTTTCTCTCATTCAGTGGATTGCCTTGTTACTCTGATTAATGTGTCCTTTGGTGAAAGAAATTTAAAACTTTAGTGTCGGAGACGGGGCAAGATGGCGACGGCATAGGTGAACTTGTGAGATTCTCTGAACGGACCAAGACTGCAAACTGCTGAATAGACAGACTGTAAAACAGAGGGAAAAGTGAACAAAACCAGAAGACCCTCATAAGGAAGAACAGGTCATTGCAGAAGAGAAATAAAAGCAACCCCACCTTCCCTCAAAAACAGAATTGAAGAGGGGGAGGGAAAGGGGTAAAGGGAGAAAAATCTACAGAAATGAAGAAAAACCAAAAGAAGAGTATGGGTCTCTCCCAGACGCCTGGGAGAGCAGACACTGAGAAAATTGACTTTGGAATACAAACAATGCAAAGTCCCCAGAATGAAGGGTCTCAAAATGCAAATGCAGATATCAAAACAATAATGGAGAGACTAAAAAGAATGAGGAGACACAAGAAGAAACTAGGAAGGAGCTGATATCTGAGATAACAGTAATAAAGAATACTGTGAATGAAATAAATAACAAATTGATAAGCATGGAAAGCAGAATTACCCAAGCAGAAGAAAGAATCTCAGAGCTTGAGGACCAAAATATAGAAATAACCCAAACTCTTAAAAACACAGAAAATAAGCTAAAAAAGACAGAACAAAACCTTCAAGAGATGAGTGACTACCTCAAGAGGCCTAACCTGAGAATAATCGGACTCCCTGAGGCAGAAAGAGAAACAGAGACCACATTGGAACAAACTTTCCACGAGATCATTCAAGAAAATTTCCCTTATCTAATCAGTGATACAAAAATTCAAACACAAGAGATTCAGAGAACCCCCGCAAGACAACAAATGAGAAGACCAACTCCTAGACACATAATAATTCGCCTAAATAAAGTAGGCACAAAAGAAAAAATCCTAAAGGCAGCAAGAGAAAAAGGCCAGATCACCCACCATGGAAGACAATCAGAATAGCAGCAGATTTATCTGCAGAAACCCTGCAGGCTAGGAGAGCTTGGAGCCCTATCTTCAAAGTACTAAAGGATAAACAATTTCAACCAAGAATAACCTACCCAGCCAAACTAAGCTTCATCAGTGAGGGAGAATTAAAATCTTTCCCAGATATCCAATCCCTAAGAACTTATGCAGCCACAAAACCATCTCTACATGAAACACTCAAGAAAGTACTAAACACAGAAGAAAAAAAAGAAAAAAGAACAACGTTCTTCACAAGAGTACAGGGAAAAGAATAAAATATACATGAACCAACCCCAAAAGCAAAAGAAAGTAAAAAAAAAAAGAAAAAGAAAAAAGGAAAAACCAAGTGGGAGTTCAATAAGAACTCCATGATAGGGACGAGCTCTCACATTTCAATAATTAGTCTGAATGTGAATGGACTAAATGCACCACTGAAAAGACATAGAATGACAAAATGGATAAAATATCACCAGGCAACAATATACTGCCTTCAAGAGACCCATCTCACTAGAAAGGACATACACAGACTCAAAGTAAGAGGATGGGAAACAAATTTTCAGGCGAATGGAACACAAAAGAAAGGAGGAATCGCAATCCTAATTTCAGACAAAATACCATTTAAGCTATCAAAAATTTAAAAAGATACAGAGGGCCACTACATAATGATAAAAGGTTCACTCCATCAACAAGAAATATCTATCCTAAACATATATGCACCCAACATAGGCGCACCAACATTCATAAAGCAACTTCTAGGAAAACTAAAGAAAGACATTGACTCTAACACCATAATAACTGGGGACTTTAATACACCACTCACAACCTTAGACAGATCATCAGGACAAAAAATCAGCAAGGAGATCCGGAACCTCAATGAGACTCTGGACCAAATGGACTTAATTGATACCTATAGAACACTCCATCCAAAGACCACAGAATACACATTCTACTCATCACCACATGGAACATATCCTAAGATCGACCACATAATTGGACACAAATCAAGTATAAGCAAATTTAAAAGGACTGAAATTCTACCATGCACCTTCTCGGACCACAGTGGAATAAAAATAAACATTGACACCAACAAAGTCCCCCCAAACCCACAAAGACATGGACACTAAACAGCATGATGTTAAATAACTCCTGGGTCAATGATGACATCAAAATAGAGATCAAAAGATACCTGGAAACAAATGAATTAAAGAAACATCTTACCAAAATCTCTGGAATACCTTAAAAGCTGTAATAAGAGGGGAATTTATAACCCTACAAACACA
>NW_007233690.1:0-4678 GCF_000164805.1 Carlito syrichta | reverse complement strand
GTCTAGTGTGTCCTACATTATCCTCAGGTCTTGATAATATTTGCATATGTCTTTTAGATCAAATTACATTTATTATAAAAATGACTGTTGTCTCTGTGTCTGTGCCTTATAGCAAGTTTTGAAGCCAGAGATGTAATATTAATGTGTTGGCAGGGCTATGTGCATTCTCGAGCCTTCCAGGTAGAGTCGTGTCTTGTTATTCTGCCTTAGAGTGGCTGCTGCATTTCTTGCTGCGCCCCTTCCTCACATCAATCCTCCCTCTTGCTTCTGTGTCTTATCCTCATCTTTTCCTCTGTGGTCAAATCTCCTTCTGCATCTCCCTTATAAGAACACTTGGGATTCCATTGAGGGCCATACAGATACACCATAACAATCTCCTCATCTCAAGACCCATCTGCAAAGTCCCTTTTGCCATAAAAGGTAACACCTACAGGTTCCAGGAATCACAACACGGATGTCTTTGGAAGTCATTATTCAGGATGCCACATTGCCTCTCTCTTGTTTACCAAGACATGGATTTTCTCCCCTATAGAAGTCCCCTGTTGCAAACGGCCTATCTTGATGCCATCTCTAGAATTTATTTTCTCAAAAGGTCTCACAGACTGCTCCCTCCCCTCTCTATTCAGTCTCTTGCTTAGTGGGGGGGCTGCACTAGCATGTGTTGTTATCACGTGGGGGAGACAGGGCATCATAGCATGTGTGTGTCCAATAGAAATTCAATCAAATCTCAAATGTATTTTTTAAATTTCTAATAACCTTGGTGAAAATGTAAAAATAAACATGGGTAATTAGCATGAATAATAGATTTTATAGAATTCAATGTCTCCAGGACATTTTCAATTACGTGTACTAAAAAATGTAATGGATTATTTTATATTATTTCATTTACAACAGGATTTTGAAATCCAGTATGTACGTCACCTTGCACCATCTTTGAATCAGACCAGCCACATTTCAAGTGCTCCAGGGAAACAAGGTGAGTGTCTACTGTAGTAGAAAGTATAGCTCTAGAAGTCCGGGAGAAAGAAAGAGTTTGGAGACTGAGGTGGGGAATCCTGAGATGCAGGCTAGGGGAGGGGTCTTCATGGAGAAATGGGCAGATGATAAGAACAGGAGCTGGCCCTGCAGATCTGAGTCTGTCTGGTTTGCAGTGCCAGGTCCTTTGACTTGGGAGAGGGCAGGAGGTACACAGAAAGAGACCCCGGTTTGAGACACTCCTACTGGATATCTTGAGGAGTCCTCATGTTTTGGGGAAATACATTTCATTGATTTGTGGAATGCCACCATCAGGTAGTTGAATGCATCAGAGCATTGGATGCCCCCTACCAAAGCTGGGTGATGAACAAACCTGGGAGGAATAAGTTTCTGTGATGACTATCTTTATTTGTTTCCTTATTTTCTCTCCTTAGTATACCCAAAATTTCAACAACACTTAGCATATGAAAAGTACTCAGTGAATATTTGAATGAAAATCATAGCCCTCTGACAGAGAGCACCAAACCTGGCCCCAGTCTCAGAGTCATGTACCTTCTGGCTGTCATTTTTTGAGTCTGGTTTCCAGGACAGCACTGTGCCAACCTATTCCAATGGGTATCTTTGAATCTTCCCTCAACTATGAATGAGAGGAATTATATTCATTCCTATTTCCTCATGAAGAAATAGAAGCTCAAAGAAATGGTCACTTGGTGAAGAAACAGAGACCATAGAGGCTTGGTCATGAAGTTTCTGAAGTTTCTGACATATGACCCCCAGGCACCAGTTACCCAGTCTTCTGAGGTTTTCCTCATGGGGACTCAGGCAACAAGTACCCTGACCTTAGAGCCAAGGAGACCAACACAGAAACCTTGTGAGGACCCTAATTAACTCAAAGCATCTGATGTAGTCTTGGCAGAGGTGTCTGCTTGTGGTCAGATTGAGGTGGTGGTTGCTTTCAGAAACCAGGGAGCCAGAGTGCCTGGCATAGAGGGTCAACAGAGGCCCACCCCACTCAGACATATAGCCTGTGCTGAGACAGACAGGCCACCTCACCGACTCTCTGGGTTTGCCCCCATAGGGCCAAAAAGAGATACCTTACTTTAACACATGCCCCTGGGTTCACAAATCAGACAGACCTCAACTCACCTCCCACGTTCAAAATCAGGCTGCAACAGAAAACCACATGGCAACTTCCCTCAAATCCATTCTAGTCTGAGTTCCATCCTCCAGTCTCCAGGTCAAAATGCTGAGCCAGGTCTTTGATGCAGCCCTCTGAAACTTTCTCCTAGCAGCCCTCTTGTCCTTTCTACATTCCTGCCTGGGTCTAGTTCCATCAGGACTTCCCAGGGACATTCTGTACACCACATTTTCATCAAGATAGTATTCACAAGCCAAAAAATTTGCACTTTCAAAGAATACAATTCTTTGGGATGCGGAGATGAGAGGATTGCCTGAACTCAGGGATTCAAGACCAGCCTAGGCAACTCGGTGTGACATCCTCTCTACAATAAATTAAAAAATCAGCCAAGCATGGCAGCATGCAACTGTTGTTACACTTACTTAGAGGGCTGAGGTGGAAGGATCGCTGGAGCCCAGCAGATAGAGGCTGCATTGATGTGAGCATGCCACTACACTCCAACCAGGGTGACAGTAAGACTCTGATTCCAAAAAAGAAAAAAGAAAAAGAAATAAGTTCATCGAAGAAGTGAATAACAAATAAACAAGAATGGAAAGAAGAACTGACCAAGCAGAAGAAAGAATCTCAGAGCTGAAAGACCAACATATGGAGTTAATCCGATGTATTAAAAATATAGAAAAAAACTTAGAAACAAGAAACTCTCTAAGAGACTAGTGATTCTATCAAGAAGCCAAACCTATGTCTGATTATTATACGTGAAGTAGAAAGAGAAATGGAAAAACCTAGGAACAAACATTTCATTAGGTCATTCAAGAAAATTTTCCTCAACTGGCCAGAGAGATGACTATACAAGCACAAGAAATTCAGAGAACCCCTGCATGACATCTTAGGAGAAGACCAACTCCTATATACATAGTAATTCACCCACAAAAAATAGATATACAATAAAAAATCTTAAAGGCAGTAAGGGAAAAAGGTCAGACTACCTACCAGGGAAGACCAGTCAGAGTCGCTGGAGACTTATCTGCAGAAACACTATAAGCTGGAAGAGATTAGACCCCAGTCTTTAATATTCTCAAAGATAAAGAATTTCAACCAAGAATTTCCTATCAAATCAAGTTAAGCTTCATCATCAATGGAGAATTAAAATCCTTCCTAGACATCCAATTCCTAAGAGAATATGCTGCTTCCAGATAAGTTCTACAGGAGATGTTTACAAAGATGCTGTGCATGGAAGAAAAAAGAAACAAAAGAAAGATCATACACTTCACAAGCTCACAAACACAGAAGCAACAGAGGGCACAGCACATCAGCAAAAATGAAAACACATAGATATATTAACACAAATGCTAAAATAAGCAAAGCAGTCTTATGAGAGCCTTATGACAGGGACGAGCTCTCACATTTCAATAATAAGCCTGAACATGAATGGACTAATTGCGTCACTGAAAAGACACAGATTGACAAACTGGATAAAAGTGCATCACACAACAATATGCTGCCTTCAGGAAACACATCGCATGGCAAAGAACACCTGCAGACCTAAAGTTAGAGGATGGAGAATAAACTGTCAGGTGAATGCAAGACCAAAAAAAGGCAGGAATCACAATTTTAATATCAGACAAAACAGCCTTCAAGCAATCAAAATTTAAAAACATATGGAAGGACACTACATAATAACAAAGTCTCAATCCACCTATGAGAAATATCCCTCCTAAACATATATGAATCCAACACAGGATATATAGAGCAACTACTAAGCAAACTATAACAGTACATTGATGTTAACACTATCATAACTGGAGACTTCAATGTCATATTAACAAACCTAGATAGATACGCCAAAGGCAAAAAATCAATAAGGAGATCTGGAACCTCAACTTGGTGCTTGACAAAATGGATTTAATAGATACCCACAGACCACTCCACTCAACAATGACAGAATATACATTCTACTCATCACCACATGGAACATATTTTTATAATCAATATCATTGTGAAAGAAAATAGAATTCTGGGATCCCAAACTCACTATGCCAAATGGAAAGTTAAACTTGGGAACTGGGTCATGCAATGCTGCCTTCCTTTTGTTCCCAAATGCAGTCGTAAGTTTTCAATCTTGTGTCACAGCCTTAGTCATCAGCCAGGCTCTCATAATGACAGAAGCCCACACATCTTCCCAGATGGCCTCCCTCAAAAATTGCTCACATAGTAATTTCTTGTGAGCCCCTAGATGTTTCAGGACACAGATGCCCCTATTAACTAGCCCTAACATCAAATTCTACTGTACCTCATCCCTACGATGTACATTGCCAGCTTGTCTTCACAGGTACAGGACAAGGAGAAAACTAGAACTCATCCTGCTGCCTGCCCTGAGATGAATGCAGAAGTGATTTTTCCTCTACTCCCGCTTTTCAAATGTTTACTTTACCTTAGGTAAAATGCAGATATACTGAGTGGAAGATGAAAGTATAATTGATTTATTTTATGATTCTCTCTTTTCATATGCTAAATGTAGATTTACTGAGTCATCAGCAGAGTCTTACAAGAGTATACCTGAGAGGA
>NW_007233689.1:17603-18972 GCF_000164805.1 Carlito syrichta | reverse complement strand
CTGCTTTGGTTTTTTTGCTGAGGATTGTTCTGGCTATTCTTGGACGTTTGTGTTTCCATATGAATTCCTGTGTTGTTTTTTCTAGGTTTGAAAAGAATGTTGCTGGTAATTTGATGGGTATTGCATTGAATTTGTAGATTGCTTTAGGTAAGATGGACATCTTCACAATGTTGATTCTTCCGATCCATGAACATGGGATATTTTTCCACTTGTTCGTGTCAACTTTGATTTCTTTGAGCAGTGTTTTGTAATTTTCATTGTAAAGGTCTTTCACGTCTCTGGTTAGGAAGATGCCAAGGTATTCCGTTTTTTTTTGTGGCTATTGTGAATGGAATTGTGTTTTTTATTTGGGTTTCTGTTTGTTTATTATTGGTGTAGAGAAATGCGATTTTCTTTTGTACATTTATTTTGTATCCTGAGACTTTGCCAAAGGCCTTTATCAATGTAAGGTGGCTTTTGACAGATTCTCTTGGGTTTTCAAGGTACATAATCATGTCATCTGCAAAGAGAGATAACTTGACTTCCTCTTTTCCTATTTGGATACCCCTGATTGCCTCCTCTTCTCTGATTGCTCTAGCCAGGACTTCCAGTACTATGTTGAACAGGAGGGGTGAGAGTGGGCATCCTTGTCTAGTTCCAGTTTTCAGGGGAATTGGTTCCAATTTTTGTCCGTTTAGGAGTATGCTGGTTGTGGGTTTCTCGTAGTTGGCTTTTACTATTTTGAGGTATGTTCCCCATATGCCTAGATGTTCAAGGGTTTTTATCAAGAAGGGGTGCTGGATTTTATCAAAAGCTTTTTCTGCATCTAATGATATGATCATGTGGTTTTTGTTTTGACATCTGTTGATGTATTTAATAACATTTATGGTTTTACGAATGTTGAACCAGCCTTGCATCCCAGGAATGAAGCCTACTTGGTCATGGTGGATGATTTTTGAGATGTATAGCTGAATCCAGTTTGCTAGGATCTTGTTGAGAATTTTAGCATCTATGTTCATCAAAGATATTGGCCTGTAGTTCTCTTTCTTTGTTGGATCTTTACCTGGCTTGGGTATCAATGTGATGTTGGCTTCGTAAAATGATTTGGGGAGAGTTCCATCTTTTTCAATCGCCTGGAATACCTTCAGTAGGATTGGTATCAGCTCCCCCTTGAATGTCTTGTAGAATTCTGCTGGAAAGCCATCTGGTCCAGGGCTTTTTTTTCTAGGAAGTTTTCTTATTACATAGTCAATTTCCTTGATTGTTATTGGTCTATTTAGGGTCTCAATTTCTTCTTGTTCCAACCTAGGTAGGTTGTATGATATCAGAAAGTCTTCCATTTCCTTAAGGTTTTCAAGTTTATTTCCATACAAGTGTACATAGTAGTCTC
>NW_007233689.1:0-16708 GCF_000164805.1 Carlito syrichta | reverse complement strand
TGTGGCCTTCTGTATCTTTTTTGATTTTTAATAGCTTGAAGGGTATTTTGTTTGAAATTAAGATTGCTACTCCTCCTTTCTTTTGTATTCTGTTCATCTGAAAGTTTGTTTCCCATCCTCTTACTTGGAGTCTGTGGGTATCCTTTCTAGTGAGGTGAGTCTCTTGAAGGCAATAGATTGTTGCCTGATGATATTTTATCCATTTTGCTATTCTATGTCTTTTCAGTGGTGCGTTTAGTCCATTCACATTTAGGCTAATAATTGAAATGCAAGAGTTGATCCCTGTCATAAGGTTCTTACAGAGTTGTTCCTGTTTATTTGTTGTCTTTCTTTGGGTTTTGGAGTTGGTCCATTTGTGTTTTTAATCTTTTGCCTGTACTCTTGTGAAGAATGCTGTTGTTCTTTTTTATTTTTCTTCTGTGTTCAGTATTTTAAGTGTTTCTTGTAGAGGTGGTCTGGTGGCAGCGTAGGTTCTTAGGGATTGGATATCTGGAAAATATTTCAATTCTCCTTCACTAATGAAGCTTAGTTTGGCTGGGTAGGTTATTCTTGTCTGAAATTGTTTCTCTTTTAGAACTTTGAAGATAGGGCTCCAGGCTCTCCTGGCCTGAAGGGTTTCTGTGGATAAATGTGCTGCTATTCTAATTGGTTTTCCCTGGTAGGTAGTCTGGCCTTTTTCTCTTGCTGCCTTTAGAATTTTTTCTTTTATAGCTACTTTGTTTAGGCGAATTATTATGTGTCTGGGAGTTGGTCTTCTCATTTGTTGTCTTGCAGGGGTTCTCTGAATCTCTTGTGTTTGAATTTTTTCATCCTTGATGAGATGAGGGAAGTTTTCTTGAATGATTTCATGAAATGTTTGTTACAGTGTGGCTTCTGTTTCTCTCTCTGCCTTAGGAAGCCCAATTACTCTTAGGTTTGGTCTCTTGAAGTGATCATTCATCTCTTGCAGGTTTTGTTCTGTCTTTTGAGCTTCTTTTCTATGCTTTTGACAGTTTGGGTTAGTTCTGTGTTTTGGCCTTCGAGCTCTGAGATTCTTTCTTCTGCTTGGCTGATTCTGCTTTCCATGCTTATTAGTCTGTTATTCATTTCCATCACATCATTTCTGACATCAGCTTCTTCCTATTTTCCTCTTGTCTCTCCTCAATTTTTAAAATTCTCTACATTAATGTCTTGATGTCTGGGTTTGTTGCATGAAACCAGTCATTCTGGGGGCTCTTCATTGTTTGTGTTCCAGAATCTGTTTTCTCAGTGTCTGATCTCCCAGGGGTCTATGTGAGACCTATATTTTTCTTTTGGTTTTTCTTCATTTGTGTGGTTTTTTTCCCCCTCCCTACTTTTTCCTTCCTTCCACATCACCATCTTCTTTAATTCTGTTATTCAGGGGTAAAGGGATTGGTTTTACTTCTGTTTGTTCAATCTCCTATTCTTTATGTATGCCCTCTTACTTTGTTCAATTCTGGAGTTGCACTGTAGGTTGGGGGTGGTCCTTTTTGCAGTTTTGAGATTTACTTAAGGGGGGAGCTGTGATTCAAAATCTATCTGCAGGTCCTGGTATTCACTGACAGGTGTGTGGATAATGTGGAACCCACTTCCCACTGCCTTGGAATCTGTCCATGCAGTGGGATTGTAGATTTACTCCGGCGGGCAGGACTTCTCGGTTGCGGAAGAGGTGGCAGCGATCCCAGCAGATCTTCCCTGAAGAGGCTTGAAGGACTGAAGTGAATTGCCTCCGGCCTGGGTGGTGTGATGTGCTATGGCCATCACGGAGGCCACGGCAGCGGCGGTGGTGGCAGGGGGGCTGGGAGGGGTGGTGGCAGCGGCGGCAGTGCCGTTTGCGCCTCAGTGACTGTCCAGTCTGTTGCGATGCCCCAGCGGTGGCGATGGCTGAGCTCCATATGAAGAGTAGGCTGCGATGTTGGTGTCCGCAGCCCCCCGGGGCGAGAGTCAGAGACCCACTGCAGATCTCCTTTGCAGAGGGCTTCACAGTCTGGGTTGCTCTGTCACCATCTTGCCGCTGGATCGCAAAGCTTCTTTACGCTTTATTTATTTATTTATTTTTTTGAGTCGGGGTCTCACTCTGTCGCCCAGGTTGGAGTTCAGTGATACCATCACAGCTCACGGCAGCCTCGACTCTCTGGACTCAGACAACCTTCCTGCCTCAGCCTCCGGAGTTGCTGGGACTACAGGCACATGACTCTATGCCTGGATATTGTTTTTTTAAATTATTTTTTATAGAGAACAGGTCTTGCTATGTTGTCCAGGCTGGTGCAAAACTCCTGAGCCCAAACAATGCTCCCACCTCAACCTCCCAAAGTGCTGGGATTTTAAGCTTGAGCCACCATGCCTGGTCTTTTGAATGTGAAATAATACAGGCTCACTATATAAAAAGTCAAGAAACAAGGCAAACGTGTTGAAAGAATCTCCAAAAAAAACTTGCTGAAACCGAGCACATTCTCTCACCACAACCCTAGCTGGTCCACAGATGCTGTGGGTTCCTAGACACTCACCTAGAGGGGGAGGCCTGTCCTAAAGGGGACCCACCCTCCAAAATTAATTATGGAGTTTTTTGGGTTCCCCTTGTATAAAATCTGGAGAGTCACAAAAGAAAAAAGAGCTAAGTCCTTGTTGCCAAGGTAATTCAGTGAGAGGGAAGCCCTTGAAGGATGACCAAGTCATCAATCTGCCGATTCCATTGTATGAACAGATTTCCTCATATCTGTATCTCTGTGATGAATGGTAGTAAGTTAAAAAGCTCTTATTTTTATGTTATTGACATTTACTGTAACTATGAAAACAGTGTGAAATTGCTTTTACATCTCAAACATTTATCTTTTCTCTGTCTCTCTTCTGCCCTGTACCCGCTGACTTGGGTAGTGAAGAGATGCACAAAGTTCTCCTGAAAAAAAAAAAATTAATGCTCCAGTGGGAAAAATCCCCTTGGAAGAATTTCATCATCAATTCCTCTGTGAAGCTGCTGCAGATGTTTTCTGCATTACTCAGTTGGTGTTTGATCCTAACAGCTCTTACTCAAAAGAGAATCTTAATGTGCTCCTGCTGGGAGACACAGCAGCCGGGAAATCCATGATTGTCAAAACAGCAGTGTTGCAGTGGGCTAGTGGCAGTGGAGGCATGTGGAAGGGCAGGATCTCATATGTGGTTCACCTCACAGCTCACGAAATGAACCAGATGACCCACAGTAGCTTGGTGGAGCTGATCTCCAAGGACTGGTCCTTGGGCCCGGCCCCGATTGCAGACATCCTGTCCGACTCCCGGAGGCTCCTGTTTATCCTTGAGGACTTGGACAACATGGGTTTCACCTTGAACACGATGAACCTTTTCTGTGCAGTGACAGCAGAGAGTGAGTACTGGTACTGGTTCTCCTGGCTAGTTTGCTGCAGAGAAAAATGGCTCCGGGCTCCTGGTTCCTCCTCACATTGAGGCCTGCTGGCGAGGCAGCCTTCAAAGCATCCATAAAGCCGATGGATTGCTGTGTGATTCTGTAGCTCTTGGATGAAAAGAGACAGGTGTATTTCGACTTATTCTTCAAGGACAGCCAGAGGGCTGCAGCAGCCCTCAAGTCTGTCCACGAGAATGAGGTGCCCATGGGTCTTGCAGAGTGTCCATTCTATGTTGGATCATGTGTACGGTGCTGAACCAACAGATGGACGTGGGGGCTGATGTCCCCCTCTCCTGCCAAATGCCCACGGATATCTACGCCCATTTTCTTGCCCGTGCATTGATGTCTGAGGCTGGAGTTCTTGGCAGTCAGTCCCCCCTTGTTCTCCTGAAGTGCCTGGGTGTTCTGGCGGTGGAAGGACTGTCTCCCAACACTCTGAATTTTAGCATCAGAGACCTCAGCGATGTTGGGCTTACCGAGGATGATGTCTGTGTGTTGCAGGCCCTGAATATTCTTTTGCCCAGCAGCACTCATGAAAATCATTACCAGTTTGCCCACGTGAATGTCCGGGAGTTTTGTGTGGCCGTGGCCTACCTGATGATAGTCACCGATTGCCCGATTCCCTGGGGCAGCGAAGAGAACAAAGACGAGAGGGATCAGTACGAAGACTTCGATCCCATCATCACTTTCATTTTTGGCCTCCTCAGTGAGAAGAGAAGAAAGGTCCTGGAGACGTCCTTTGGCTGTCAACTCCTGATGGCAAGACGCTTCAAGGAGTACTTGCTGGTGCAAATGCAGCAGTTGGGCGACGTCCTAAAAGCCACGGAGCACCACACGCCTTTGTTTTGCTGTCTGTCTGAGAACCAGGAGGAAGAATTTGTGAGTCAGATGATGGGCTTTTTCTCAGAGGCTGCCACTTATATTCAAGCCAACAGAGACCTGAGGGTGTTGTTATACTGTCTGAAGCACTGCCGTTCTCTCAGGAAACTTAAGCTGAGTGTTCAGCACATCTTTGGAGGCAAGGAGCCCACTGGGAAGTTAACTCCTAGGTAAGTCTTTTAAAGAAATTGTTTTTCTTTTTCCTGTATTTCCAAGGCCTGCCCCTGATTCTAGAACTTGTTGACCGAGACAAGATTAGCTCAAGGCAACAAAAAACTTGAATTCCAGTCTTGGGTCTAATTGGACCAATATTCTAAAAATCTCTTCTACTTCTGCTTAACCTCAGGGTTTCTGAGTTAAATTGCAGCATTTTGGGCCAGGTGTGGCGACTCACGCCTGTCATCTCAGAACTTTGGGAGGCTGGGGTGGAGCTCAGGAGTTTGAGACCAGCCTGGGCAACATAGTGAGCCCTCGTCTCTACAAGTAATAATAATAGTGATAATAATAAAAAATAGAAGCCAGCACTGTTGGTGGGAATATAAACTAGTACAACCTCTCTGGAAAACAGTTTGGCAATTCCTAAAAGATCTAAAAATTGACCTTCCATATGACCCTGCAATCCCCTTTCTGGGAATATACCCAGAGAAACCCAAAACACTCTATTAAAAAGGTACCTGCACATGCATGTTTATAGCAGCATTATTCACAATGGCAAAAACATGGAACCATGCTGCTCACTGAAAGAGGACTGGATAAAAAAAAATGTGGTACATACACATGATGAAATATTACACAGCCATAAATAAGGTTGAAATTATGAACTTTGCAGCAACTTGGATGGACTTAGAGTCTATAATACTGAGTGATCTATCACAGAAACAAAGAACTGAATACCACATATTCTCACTCATAAGTGGACCTTGGACAACTATCATAATACTATAAGAAAGGGATTGGCAGTAGTGGGAAATTGCCAGGGAAGGGGGGGCACATCTCATCAACAAGGGTACCTGCATATTGAACATTTGTATACCTAACCCTGAGTTGCACCCCAAATCTTTAAAATAAAATTTTAAAAAGGTGGGCAAAAGACATGAACAGGCACTTTTCACAAGAAGACATACAAGCCGCCAACAAACATGAAAAAATTCCCAACATCTCTAATCATCAAAGAACTGCAAATCAAAACCACAATAAGATACCATCTCATACCAGTTAGAATAGGCATTATTAAAAAGTCAAAAAATAACATGTCAGTGAGGTTGCAGAGAAAAGGGAATGCCCATACATTAGTGATGGGTATGTAAACAGTTTAACCCCTATAGATAGCAGGCTGGAGATTTCTCAAGGAGCTAAAAATAGATTTGCCATTAGACCTAGCAATCTCACCACTGAGTATGTACCCAAAGGAGTGTGAATTGTTTCAACAAAAAGACACCCACACGTGTATGTTTATCGCAGCATTATTCATAATAGCAAAAGCATGGAACCAACCTAAGCACCCACCAATGGTGAACTGGATAAAGAAAATGTGGCATATGTACACCATGGAATACCAGTCAGCCATAAAAAATGAAATCGTGTCATGTGCAGCCACATGGGTACAGCTGGAGGCCATCATTCGAAATGAATTGCCACAGAAACAGAAAACAGACTACAACATGTTCTCACTAGTAAGTGGGAGCTAAAACCTGGGCACCTTTGGGCACAAGGATGGGAACTGCAGACACTGGGGACTGCTAAAAGAGGGAGAGAGGCAGAGGAGAAAATGTTGAAGAACTACCAACTGGAGACCATGCTCACCCCCTGGGTGATGCTTAGAAGAAGCCAGAACATCCCCACAACACGATGTCCCTCTGCAACAAACCTGCACATGCACCCCCCCCTACAGATATGAAACGTCAGCATCAATCTGGAGACTGGAGCTCCATATCAACCAGAAACGACGTATTCAAATCTTATTGTAAATGAAGGGGAAGTGAGTATTTTCCAGCATAAATCAAAGTATAAATAATGGGAAGAGAAGTCGCCTGAGAATTTTATGGTGTCTTATGCACCTTCAGGGAAAGGCACATTTAAAAAAATTTTATTTTGAACATGTGGGGTGCAATTCAGCATTAGGCATGCAAATGCTCATTATGCAGGTACCCTTGTGGATGAGGGGTGCTCGCCTCTCCCAGAAGAATCCCACTCCTGCCCATCCCTCCTGCCCCACCAGCAACTTACCATTACTGACAATCCTTTTCTTAGAGTATTATGACGATTACTCAAAGTCGACTTATGAGTGAGAACATGTGGTACTCAGTTCTTGGTTTCTGTGATAGGCCACTCAGTATTATAGACTCTAAGCCCATCCAAGTTGTTGTGAAGCACATGATTTTGTCCTTCCTTATGGCTGCGTAATATTCCATCATGTATATGTACCACATGTTTTTATCCATTCCTCAGAAAGATAAATTAAATGGAGCAATTATTTGTAGCTAAGGAACGTGTGTCCCAGGAGAAAGTTATAAGTATATCAAGAGGGACAATTTTGCCCTCTTATTAGGATTCTGACTTTGGTGGAGCTGCTCTGATGGGATGAGTAACTGCGGTTGTGCTTAGCTTCCCGAAGGCAATCCATATTCGTGAGATGGGCACTCGTTCTATGCTACGATGGGGAACTCAATGACCAGGCTTTGAAGTTCTATTAAAGTGCACACAACGCTGCATCACATACTAAGTGTGTTTCTCTGGAAGTCAAGATGTGTGACGCAAATGTAAAGCAAAATGTCTAGCCTCTGTCTTCTCAGGAATGACCGTGTTAAATAAAGAAAAAGGACAGGCCGGGCTTGGTGGCTCAGCCTGTAATCCTAGCACTTTGGGAGGCCGAGGTGAGTGGATTTCCTGAGCCCGCGGGTTCGAGACCCACCTGGGCAACTTGGCGAGACCTCATCTCTACAATAAGTCAAAAATTAATTGGGTGTGGTAGTGCGCGCCTGTAGTTCCAGCTACTTGGAAGGCTGAGGCAGAAGGATTGCAGGAGCCCAGCAGGTCGAGGCTGCGGTGGCCGGGAGCGGCCACTGCACTCCAGTCTGGGCGACAGAGTGAGACTCCAACTCAAAAAAAAAATGAAAAGGACACATGTAGACCCAAGATTGGGCATAAAGTAAGACTAACAATGACGGTGGATACAGTTTGAGTGCGACGTGTCGGTTATTTTATATCATCTAACGCAACGTATTTCCCCCAATTCTATGAGTTAGCAACTCCTACTCCCATTTACAAATGAGATGTTAAGGAATTTTTTAAAGGTAGCTCAAGAGCCATGACTCTGACAGAGGGTGTGTTAGGTGACCTGTATGCATCATAAGATTTCACCGAATCCCTATACGTAGATGAGGAAATTGAGGCTTGTTAGATTTACACAAACTACCTGATGTCACAGTTCTAGAAAGTGCGAGGTCCAGACTTCTGACCAGGTATCTTTTTGTTTGGTATGTGTGTGCTCTTTCCACTGTAATAGTCTGTCCAGTCTTCAAAATAAGGAGGACACATTTTCTAGCCTAAAACAACGTTTCACCTGAAAGGAAGAAATTCACCAAATGCTCGTAACTGCAGAGCAGGCAGACTACCGCATTTTCCCCTCTGTGTTGCCTCAATCATTCTGTCATTACATCTGCCTGATTTCTTGTAATATTTGCTTACATGATCTTTCTCTCAAACCAAATTCTTCAAAAGTCTTGTTTTCAAAGGTCTGTCTCATTCGTCTCAGCTTAGAACAGTGCCAGGCATGTGGTAAGTATAAAAAAAATGTTGGTAGCAGGGGAACACATAAAAATAATTGCTGACGAAATGTGTAAGTAATCCCTCACAAAATGACAAACAGGAAATACGCTTTAAATGTTTCAGTGATCGCTGTTAAAGGAATAAGTCTGATATCAAGACACCCAAGAATATGATTCTCCATTGAAAACGCCAAATTGAAGGCTTAAGCAGAAATGATAGTTTTCAGATGGAAATCTGAATGGGGAGCAGAAAGGTGTGACATTCATTTTGGTTTAAGTACTGCTCCATTCTTCAGTTAAATGGCCTGGCATTTTCTTTTATTTTTAAGATTTTTATTATAAAGATGTGGGGGACATTTCAGGGTTAGGTACACAAACACTGATCATGCAGGTGCCCTTGTGGATGAGGTGTGCCCCTGCCTCCCCTGGCAGTTTCTCTCGCCTGCCAGTCCCACTCCCCGCCCCCGACGGTTTCCCACAACTGCCAGTTGCTTTCTTATAGCATTATCATTGTTCAAGGTCTGCCAATGAGTGAGAACACATGGAACTCAGTTCTTTGTTTCTGTGATAAATCACTGAGTATGATCGACTCCAAATTCATCCAAGTTGCTGAAAAGTCCACATGTTTGTCCTTCTTTATGGCTGCATGGCCTGGCATTTTCTTGCCAAAAGCTTAATAAAGATTGTCATCTACAAATGAGGAAAAGCTATATATTGGTGATTAGAAGTTGGCATATGGCTAAGTTTAGATAGATTAGAACCCAGGGTGGCAGCATATAGAGCATGTCCCTGGGCTTTGGGGGCGGGGAGAGTTAGATGCTGTTTGGTGCATGGAGAGTTGCAGTCTAGTAAGACTTGACGTTTGATTCTTGGAGACCCACCACACACCTCCTACTTCTCCTTGTGAACAGGAATGCTGGACAGAACAGATGCTCTGAACAAACAAACAGAAAATGAGGCACACCACAACCAAAAGCCAAGGATCTTGCTACATGATGTTTTGTGAGCAACGTGTCTTCACTATTTTCCTCATGTGAAACAAGAACTTTTATGAGATCATCTCCATGGTCCTTCTTCGTTCTTAGGTTTTAAACACTCTAGACTTTATGTTGTCATTCAGAACCTTCTCCAGGAGCTCGCTAATGCCTTTCTGATGAAGGAGGCTCTGTTTCTAGCATTGATGTTAGCTGAGCCCAGCTGTTTTCACGGTTTAATCTAGCCACCAGATACGTAAAGAATTCAGAAACTCTAAGTTCCATATGGTCTTTGGTTGTGAAGTACTAAATAAATTACTGCACTTTTAGAAAAGAGTTATAATTTATCCAAATCTCGATCTGGGGCAAAGATTGTGTAAAGTAGTACATGATTAGTTAGAATCTGAAACCAACATTCTACATTAATTTTTAGGCTGATATTTCTCAAAAGTCGTTTGTTTTGAAAATAAATGTTGACTACAAGCTAGTTATTTATTATTTACTCTTTTTTTTTTTTAAGGGAAGAGGTCTTGGTCTGTCATCCAGAGTGGAGTGCAATGGTACAATCATAGCCCATTGCAGCCTCAAACTCCTAGGCTCAAGTGATCCTCCTGCCTCAGCCTCCACAATAGTGGTGGCTACTTGTGTGTGCCACGATGCGCAGCTCATTTGTTAATTTATTTTTTGTAGAGTTGTGATCTTGCCATGTTGTCCAGGCTTGTCTTGAACTCCTAGGCTCAAGCAATTTTCCTGCCTCTCTCCCCTAAGTGGTGAGAATACAGGCATAAGCCTCTGTGCCTAACTTATTTTTTAACACTTAATAAAAGAGTTTTATAAAAAATAAAACCCTGCAGTTTTATTGAATATAAAAAATGTAAGTCAAAATTATGTTTTACAAGCAATTCTCTCAGATAGGTCTAAGGTTGAGTATTTTGTGCACTGAAACTGATTCACTGTGTGACTATGAAAGTCTAGGTTTTCAGCCGGGCTTGGTGGCTCAGCCTGTAATCCTGCGCCTTTGGGAGGCTGAGGTGAGTGGATTGCCTGAGCCTGCGGGTTCGAGACCCGCCTGGGCAGTGAGACCTCATCTCTACAATAAATAAAAAAAATCAGCCGGCATGGTAGCACATGCCTGTAATTCCGGCTACTCAGAAGGCTGAGGCGGAAGGATCGCTGGAGCCCAGCGGGTCGAGGCTGCGGTGGCCGGGAGCGGCCACTGTACTCCAGTCTGGGTGACAGAGTGAGACTCCAACTCAAAAAAAAAAAAAAAAGTCTAGGTTTTAACTTGGTCATCACTCTCTTATCCCCATCAAGCCACCTGATAAATTTCTCTTTTCTTCTCCTGAATGGATTACATACACTTTTTTCTATTTGCTTTAAACAGCAGAGAATAATGATTTGGCTGAGTTTAAAAAACATATGCAACATATTACACAGATTATCTGTTTGCTTAAAAGAATAACCAAGAGACCAGGTGATAATGTGCAAAGAGGTATGCAGGGTGATGCATGGCTCTAAGCAATGGAAACTTACTTGACTATTTGGTACCAGAAATGCTTACCAAGTATTTTCCTCCGATTTATCACCAAACAAATGGGAAAAGTAATTAGAAACAAAGCAAAGGCTTTGGCAGTAGGCTCTCATCTTCTAAATTAGAGCTTCAAGTAAACATGTTTGAATCCTGCAGTTACAACTGTAACTGCTTTGGCTTAATGGTTCCGTTAAAAGTATAAGCCTCTGTACCCTCTGGTTCTTCTTTCTGTTCATCTTGACTCGTAGTTTCTAGAACTGACTTTCCCCCGAGTCCTGAGGTGTTCCTTTATTCCCTGATTACCTGGAAAACAAACAAGCAAAAAGATAAAACAAAAAACTAAAAAACTTGACAGGGTTACTTGTTGCTTTTCACTTTTTTCATTAATCAAAGAATATTTATTATGTAGCCAATATATGACACAGAGCTGGATAATATGTAGTGATGAGTCAGGATATGAAACTGAGCCTCTCCTAATTGTTCTAAAAACTAATTGAGGTAGATGAGATAAAGGCATTTGGCAAAATAGGCATCATCACGACATGGTTTGGCAATTCTAAACCAGGTAGAAGGAGCCTAGTTGGCTCTTAACGGGGAACCGGACAGCCCCGGAACAAGGTCTGCTGGAGAGTGAGAGAGGGAGAGCTAGGGGTCAAAGGCGATTCCGTCCCAGGTGAACCATAGAGAGGATGGCTCGCTCGCAAAGGGCCAGTATAGGAGCCGGCACTCATGGGTGTATCAGACAGGAGCAGAGCATTTATGGAAAATAAAGGCAGCATCAGTAATAGAGACAACAGTAAACCGAGTAATAAGGTATGTTAATTGAGGACCCTCCCTTTACAGATGTCCTTCCATCTAATTATCTTAACCCTGTCTTGTGGAAGAGCAAAGGCTTAGAACCCTCAGTAACTTTCCCCAAACAACACAAATAAGTAAATGCTATGCAAAGGATGACTGGAGAACAATGAGAAGAGATGCAATGGGTCAAGAATCTCTATAAGTGACATTTGGAAAGTCTTCTGTATTGACTGAATAAAGCTCTCTTGCTGCTGGAAGACCATCGAAAAGAGTTTTAGTTTGTCTGTATTGCTATAGTAAAATCACTGAGTATGGGTTATTTATAAAAAACGATTTATTTTTCAGGTTTAGTGGCTGAAAGTCCAAGATCAAGGTGCCAGCAGGTTTGGTGTTTGGTGAGGGCTCAGCGTCTACTTCCAAGATGGCGCTTTGTTGCCATATTCTAGGGAAAGGAGGAATGCTGTGTTCCGAGTTGGCAGAAGGACAGGTGAGCTGAATGCTGCCGGAAACCTTTTTTTTTTATTAAAGGTCTTAATTTCATTCATAAAGGAGGAGAGCGCTCATGGCTTAATTATCTCATAAAGGCCCCACCTTTTAATACTATCACATAGGCAACACCTGAATTTAGGATAAGACACATTCAAGCCCCAGCAAAGAGGAACAGTCCTCCAATGGAGAAATTAATGTGGTTTATAAGAGCAAGTCAGTTCCCGGGGTATAAGTAGTGCACTGAAGAAGTAGGGGCGTGTTTAAAAATGGATGGGCCATACAGTGTACATGGTAATTAATAACCCAGAGCTCATTCTCAGTATCCCAAGAACTCATGGATCATTACCACTAGAGAAGGTTCTGGCTCGCTGAATTAAGAACTCTAGGCCCACTGGGGGAAAAAACGAAAACTTCCCACAGTCTAAGGAGGTGTAGAACAGTTAAGTAAACCTATTGAAATGAAATAAACCTGGGTATGAAACCTGGCTCTGCTTGTACTTGGGCAAGTTAACTTAGTTGCCTTTTATGTGGAATAGGGGCCATACGCCAGTCTCACAAGGTGACTGTTGAAGTGTGAGACAGGCTACCCAAGGCCCCTGGGCAGTAGCTCTTGTTGCCATTGCTGTGACTGCAGGACCAGAAGCCAGGCTTCGGATGCTTGGGTCCGTGCTCCCCCGCACGGCAAGCTGCTCTGCTGTCCCTGGCAAATACCACTTTGAATTTCGGAGGAAAGACTTTTCACCAGACTAAATTCACGATATAGTCCATTTCGACATGCTACTTTCCCCTGAGAACTTATCATTCAATTAACAGTCAGTTATGTTAAGTGAACAACAACGAAAACCCCTGAGTCTAAGGTTATCTGAAGGAAGCACTCTATAAGAAGTTTCTCCTTCCAAAGTCCTGGCATTCAGTTATTTCAGGGGTTCTCCTTTATGCTCGATTCCAGACAGCCCATTTGCCATTATTTTCTTTGCATTTCAGTTAACTAGTGCTGAGGGACTTCAACTCCCAGGGTTACTACGCTTTAGTCGTTGAACCCATCTCGGCGCCAGTCAGCCTGAGTTTCCTGCGTCACTGAGCAGATTCACGAAGCTGCAATGCGATCTTTTTTGTCTTTTTAGGATATGTAATAGAGTGCCTTCTCAGCAACAGTAAGAGGAAAAGAGGCAATGGCTTAAACCCTGCTCCTAGTATGTAGAAAGTAGCAGGAAAATGTATATAATTCAGAGGTGCTGAGTATATTTTGTAAATTTCAAAGAGATGAAAAGGCATTTTGGAAATTACTTGAAAAACTTTTAAAAGCAAGAAAACATATGTAGCATCCATAAACTCCATGGGGTTTCCAGTTTTTGGTCTTGTTTTAAAACCATGCATTTTAAAATAACTTCTTAAGTTTTTACTTAAGTTCTTAGAGATTTTTAAAAAAGATATTTATTTGGCATATGGGATCTCTTGGCATTTCCTGATTAAATATGGAAAACAGTTATACCTACATCCGAAAAAACCTATAAAAAGCCTAAACTTCCAAGTCTAGATTACTAAAGGGCTGATGTCTTTCAGCCTGTCATCTCCAAGTCTCACTAAACTCTTTAGGGCGGTAAGGTTTGGGGATTCTCGGGTTTCTGATCCTGGTGTGCAATTCAAGGAATCACAGATTCTTGCATTAAAAGGATTGAAAAAGTTGGACATATCTTCTGCTTGATTCTTTACGATGTACCACTTGGTCATCATTTAGTCTTTGTCAAAGTGCCCATAGTCAAGGACACTGCTTGCTTCCCAAGCTCACTCATTTTACTGGATAACTTAGCTTTTGAAGCCTAAAATGTTTATTAAGCTGAAATCTTTCTTCCTTCAGCTTTTGATCATTCTTGGTATTTTTTTGGAGGAACCAATAAGCATATTTTTTATAAGAATAATATTATACAAACCAAAAAAAAATACTTGTTCATTGTATGTTGGGAGCCAACATATGTAACCACACAGCTGAGGCCTATGAAGGCCTATTCAGAAGGTCGCCTCTGAGACAAGGATATAACATCAAGTGTGTACATATGAATAGTAACCAGTGTATTATAAGACAACAGAATTTTCAATATTAGGAAGTGACAGTCTAAAATAAAATCTTATTATATCCTATGAAAAATGCACAGCAGAATTATTTTATATCTCTTTTTCTTTCTAAACTGTTTTTCTTCTTAAGATTTTTTAGCTGTTATTTCCTGGTAAACTGATTGATTAGCTTTTGTTCCAGTATGTAGTTTCATTTGGGGTTATGATTAGACGTTATAACTGTGATAATAGTTGTATTATGTTGCTTTTGGTCAAGCAGAACGTTCTTGGTTTTTGTACGTGCAGTAACTTTCAGCTTGCTTCAGTCCCCGGCTGTCGTTATGGCAACTGTGCAGTTCATTGTTTTAAGTGGCATGGCAGGTTTTGAGACGTAGGTAGTTTCCATGTAATAGGCAATCAGATTTAGGTTTTAGGTTAAAATGTCATTGAATTAAGTTTTATAGAACATAGAGTAAGTTCATAATTTTTATACTTATTAGTACTAATGATAAGGTTTGTAATAGATTATAGTAGGATAATAGTTGTATTAGAATTTAGACATGATATTATAAGATAAGTAATTAATAAAGTATAAAAGACAATAGTTTAGATATTTGAAATTTATAGAAGTTGTGATAAAATTTTAGGTTAAGGATAAGTTCATAGGTAATTAATATACAATCATAGGGCAGTACAGAAATGTAGTAGGTTATAAGAATTATAAAAATAAATAGTATAAAATTAAGGTAATAAAATTAAGTCATTTAAGTAAACTTATAGATTATAGTATAGTGTTAAGTTAATAATATTAATCGTCAAAAATATTAAAAGTTAGTAAAATTGGATTGAACTTAGAGTTAACTTGGAAAGTTTTTTAATCAGGGTTTAGAGCTTAGAGTATAATATGGATGATTTATTGAACATTGTGGAAAACATTTTGAACAATCTGTATTGAAATTGTGCACCTGTGATTCATACATCATGGAATTGTAATTGTTCACTGGGAACCTGAAAGTCTTGTGATGGTACATGATTTGTAAAGCGCGTTACATATCAATGAACTTGTACGCCCCCAGCAAGTAATTGTCACACTGCTGGAGATTATAGAAAATGGTATGTAAGTTGGAAAAAGTTTGAATAAAATTGGCTTCAGTCTTGGCCAGACTGTTCCCAGAAGAGCTGCCTCCGTGTGGTTTCTTCTCTCCGTTCTGATTCACCGGTGCGGTCCTAACCCCCCCTTGGTCAGTGCAGGTCACCGACAATTGTAGATACTTTGGAAAATATGACAAAGCATAAAAAAGCAAACAGAATTCACCTGTATTTCTACCCTGCAGAGGGAGTCACTGTGAGCATTTCATTTCTTTTCTTACAGGTTTTCCTATATGCACTTGTAAACACATTCAGCTGAGACATTGGAAAGGAACTCTGGCAATATACACTCTTTTCAGACCTACATCTTATGCTGTGAACATTTATGCACATCATTAAGTATTGATGTGCCATAATTTATTTACCATTCTCTCTGTCAGTCACTTAGTTCAGATAGCATGTAAAACTTGAAATTACTGTATTTTCAAATGTTTGAAGTGTGTGTGTATTCCCCCAGCCTTTCAAAGTTAAAATTCCTTAGTTTTTTTTTCAATTTTTTTCTCCTCTAATATGGTTTTTCTGTCTTTTCCCCTCTGACTCATTTTGCCCTGAATTTAATTCTGTTTTCTTGTACCTTTCACCCACAACCAAACACAATCCTTTGATTTACATCTAAGAATTTCAGAGCAGATCAGAAATATATTTTCTTAGAATTGGTGAATGTAGTTCTACAGCCTAATAAATACAATGCTATATTTCCTTTTTTCATTGACTAATGCTGGCTAATACTAGCTTTCCACTTCACTAATTATCTTTAGTTTATAGAACTTCACAGAGTACCTGGAACATAGTCCTTGATAATCAATAATTAATAATAAACATGATGTCCCAAAGTTATTTCTCTATTCTAGACTTATAGAATTTGTTAAGTAAGCATGTACCATAAGAACAAAAACTATCTGTCAATTAAAACTGACCTAGAATTGATGCAGACATTAGAATCAGCAAATAAAAAATTAAGCCACTATTCCCTAATTCAAAAATTTAACACAAAGGTGTTAAAATCAAATTTCTAGAGATAAAGACTAGGTTTATGATGAAAAACACATTGGGTAGAAATTAACAGTACATTAGACATCACAGAAGAAAGGATAACTACACTAGAAGAAATTTCCAACTAGTAGAAATCATCCAAAATGAAACACTCAGAAAGAAAAATAACTTTTAAAATGGACTAAAGTCTAAGTAGCTTCAGAGTCTTACTTGAAGAGTAGATAAATTTGACTTGAGTCTTTGAAAAGAAACTAAAATGAATTATTTAGAGAAGGTTATTGAGCACATAGTACTTTAAGTAATGATTAGCAAGAGTTAGCATCGTTTCACCAAGAAGAAATTGTTTCTTGCAAGGCAAATCCTGCTTTAGCAGAGTCTTGGAATCCAATACAGCAAACGTAATAGACATGATTTAAGGAAATTATCTCACAAGGTCCAGGTGGAAATGTGGTCAGAAACTGATCAATAGCTGCAGATAATGGACTGACTGCAAAGTAGGAGGTTTCTACAAGAGACTGTAACCTTAAGGACTCATTTCTGCCTGGCTCAACATTTTATAAATGAAATGGAAAATAGTAAAGAAGGAAACGTTAAATTTACAGGTAACTTGAAGCTTTTCAGGAACGGTCACATGTTGCCTATCAGAGTCTCCCTAAAGTGGCCCGTGTTATAATGAAAC
>NW_007233688.1:0-8844 GCF_000164805.1 Carlito syrichta | reverse complement strand
TTCCTAAAAGCTCTAAAAATTGACCTTCCATATGATCCCGCAATCCCCCTACTGGGAATATACCCTAAAGAACTCAAATCACTCTATAAAAAAGATACCTGCACACGTATGTTTATCGCAGCATTGTTCACAATAGCAAGAACCTGGAAACAACAATGCTGTCCATCAAAAAGAGGACTGGATTAAAAAAATGTGGTACATATACACAATGGAATACTACGCAGTCATAAAAAGAACAAAATCATGAATTTCACAGCAACCTGGATGGAACTAGAGTCTATAATACTGAGTGACCTCTCACAGAAACAAAGTTCCAAGTATCACATGTTCTCACTCATATAATGGTCCTTGAACATCCAATGTAATACTATAAGAAAATGACTGACGGTACTGGGAAACTATTAGGGGGGGAGGGGGATGGGAGTAACAGTAGCAAATATCTGTCTGGGGATGGGAAAACACTTCTTATCAACAGGGTGCCTGAATGAAACGTAATTGTACACCTAACCCTTAACTGTACCCCACAAAACCATAATAAAAAATATTGATTAATTAAAAAAATAAAAACACAATTTTTAAATAAACAGATTTTAAGTTTTGTTTAGGTCCCCTTTGTATTTTATGCTCTTTCAAGAAATAAAAAAGTATTGCCAATAAAAAACACACACACACACAAATATTCAATGTGCAGGTACCTTTGTTGATAAGGTGTGCCCCACCTTCCCCAGGAACATATCCCCTACTGCAAATCCCACCTCCCCATCCTCCCACACCCCTGCGGTTTCCCACTACTGTCAATCCTTTTCTTACAGTATTACGATAGTAGTTCAAGGTCCACTTATGAGTCAGAACATGTGATACTCAGTTCTTCGTTTCTGTGAAAGACCACTCAGTATTATAGACTCTAAGTCCACCCAGGTTGCTGTGAAGTTCATGATTTTGTTCATCTTCATGGTTGTGTAATATTCCATTGTGCATATGTACCACATTTTTAAAATCCAATCTTCTTTTGATGGCCAGCAAAGTTGGTTCCATGTCCTTGCTATTGTGAACAATGCTGTGAGAAATATACGTGAACAGGTATCTTTTTAATAGAGTGATTTGAGTTCTTCTGGGTATATTCCCAGTAGTGGGATTGAAGGGTCATATGGAAGGTGATTTTTAGAACTTTTAGGAATTGCCACACTATTTTCCACAGTAGCTATACTAGTTTACACTCCCACCAACAGTGTAGAAGTGTTCCCTTTTAGTCACATTCTCTCCAGCATCGATTATTTTTTGAGTTTTGAGGATGGCTATTTTGACTAGAGTTAGATGGTATCTCAGTGTAGTTTTAATTTTCTGCAGTTATTTTTAAGTCAAATTTTCCACTGACAAATAATTATTGTCCATATTTATGCAATTCATTTGACATATTGCATCATCATTTTTAATGAGTAAATCAGAATGCCCCTTTTCAAACTGCCCTCCTAGAGCATAGATTCCACGCTGGACAAAGAAGCAGATATGAAACCACACCTACTTGTGCTGGCAAAACATCCCTTTTTGACACAATATGTGTTTATTTTTATACATTTCATGTGCAACTGAATGTATATGATTGAAGCTGTCTTGTTTAGCACAAGCATCAGTATCTCATGGATACATTTGCAGTCAACAGACTTAAGATCATCATTGCTTTTCATTTACACATTTCATTAATAAGTTTATTAGCAATTTTGTTATTTTATACATAAGACCATCAGTTTATATATGCAGAAATTTCCATGGCTATGTTCTTTAGAAGTGCAAATTAGTGGGAAACATAATTTTTAAGACTAAAATTTTTTTTAAAAAAGTTTTAAAATGAAAAAAAAATGTTGGGCACAGTGTGGTATTCCTGATTACCTGGGTTCTCGGGAGGCTCAAGCAAGAAGAGTGTTTGAGTGTAGGAGCTGGAGACTCAGTGAGTTAAGATCACTCCACTGCATTCCAGTTCAGGTGATAGAAAACCAGTCTCAAAAGCAAAAACAAATGAACATTTAAAGATGGGGAAAAGGGCAACCCACTCGGTACCCTCGTGTTGTGGGAAGTTTTCTGTTCTCCCAGTACATCCTGATTTCTCTCTCTCTCTCTCTCTCACACACACACACACACACAAAATGGAGGGAAAAGAGCAATAGCAAGTATAAACCTAATATAGAAATTAAAGCTTCTAACCAACTGTAAGATTCCCTTCAGGCCAAATGGAAATTTGAGAAACTAAACTCCAAGCCATGTCATAAATGAATATGTCTTAAGATGTGTTTGTGTGTATATACATGTATTTTGTGATGATGACTACAAGATACCAAATTGACTTTTAAAAAACAGGAGTGCTCAATGACTGCATAATATTTCATCATGTATGTGTACCACGATTAAGAAAAACACACGGGAGTACTCATAAATAAAGTCAATAAGCCCAAATGCTTTTCAAGTTCACAGAACTGAAGTAAAACCTTAATCAATAAGCTGGCTTTCAAATTATTGGTAAAATAAAAATAGAGATGTCTCTAGAATAGTTGACATACTTTTTTTGTGGATCTTTTGGTCAGATGGGTTTATGTTCATCCTTGCTAGAGTTTAAGAGTTTAAGCATAACGGGCCAGCATTAACACTCAAACAGAAATCATAAGACTGACAAAACAGACTGTGGCAAGAAGACACTCAATTCCAACTGGACTCTGGTATAAAACCTCATGACAGAGAGCATACCCTAAAATAAATTTTAAAAAATTATCCCAAAATATATTCCCTTGACATATTTTGAAGTGACCCTGCAAAGCCATCTCTTAGGGGAAATTGCACTTAGAGAGCACACCTTTTAAGGTTCAAAACATTTGGCACCTATTCTCTCTGAAGCCTGTTGCTTAGAGGCTTCACTTACATATCAAGAACCTTGGCTCCTGCAATTCTCCTATTCTAACTCAAGCATTTATTTTAGTGGTTTCAATTTTTTAGACAGAGCTTAACTCTTTATCAATTGCCAGTCAGAAATATTTTAATCTACCTATGATCTGTAAGTGTCCCCCACCCCTACCTGCTTCAAGATGTCTCAACTTTCTAGACCAGTACAATCTACATGTACTGATTTATGTTTTACCTGCAACTTCTATCTCTCTAAGAATGTATAAAAGAAGCTGTAATACAGTCACCCTAGGCACACTTTCTCAGGAGAGTTTTGGACTGTGTCATGGGCCTAGGTACTCCTATTTGACTCAGAATAAATCCCTTTAAATATTTCACAGGATTTGGCCTTTTCATTAACAATAGTTGGTACCCAACTGGGGCCTCAGAGAAGACCAAAGAATCATGTAAACTCAGAAATAAGGTATCAACATGGACCCACTGAAAGCTCCTCAGCTTCAAGCTTCCCCTTGAGTAGAGCTGGTAAGAAACTTGAGCTTAGAACCAGTTAGTTGATGGTCTTTTGTTTTATTCTGAACTGTTCTCTTCCTAGGAAACTGTTTGGGGTCCTAATTTTGATTCAGAGGTGCATTTATTTTTGTTTTTTGTTTTGAGTCGAATTCTACCTCTGTCACCAAGGCTGGAGTGCAGTGGCATACTCACATGCTCACAGCCACCATAGCCTCGACCTGCGGGGATCATGCGATCCTTCTGCCTCTGCCCTTCAAGTAGCTTGATCCACAAGTATGCACCATATTGCCTGGCTAATTTTTTAATTTGTTGTAGAGATGAAATCTCACCATGTTGCTCAGGCTGGTCTCAAACCCCTGAGCTCAGGTAATCCTCTCATCTCTGCCTCCCAAAGTGCTGGGATTACAGGCATGAGTCACTGAGCCCGGCTCAGAGGTACCTTCTAAAGGGTCTTTTCCATTGCCATTTTTCTCCCAAAATTAATCATGTCATTTGGCTCACCCATATATCTGGAAACTGAACTGTCCTTTTCATAGATGAATGAGAGACTGAGTTTCTCACCTCCACGACATTGAACCTTAAACTACAGTTCAGTTCCTTCCTTAGGAAAAAAAATAGAGAAACAAATGAGAAAAGACAAGGAGAATGATCCTCTTCAGGAATCCCAGTTGGTTTCATGATGCCTTTACTTGCAAGTATTTGTGTAAATGAGAAAGGTTCAAGGACATGCCAGTTATCTAGTACTCCAGCTGTTTAATTTTTTTTTCTTTGAGTCAGAGACTCACTTTGTCACCTGGGCTGGAATACAGTGGTACAATCAGGCTCTCCACAGCTTCAACATACTGGTTTCAGGTGATTCTTCCACCTCAGCCTCCTGAGTACCTGGGACTATGGGTGTACACCCAGCTAATTTCTTTTACTTTTTGTAGAGATGAGGTCTTGCTATGTGGACTGAGCTGTTCTAGAACTCCTGGGTTCAAGTAATCCTCCTATCTTAGCCTCCCAAAGTGCTGGGTTTACAGGTGTGAGCCACTGTGCCCAACCCAGTTAGGTATTATGGTCTGTTCTTTGCACATATTTAAACTGATGAGAAAATTGCATCAAGAAAAATCCAGAGCTCAAAGGTTGAACTAAAACAGAAGGGTTTATGCATAGACTCTCTTAAATTCTCTGTCTACTGTATTTACCAAGTGATTTTTTTCTCTTTTAAAGTTGTGGTGTACAATTCAGGGTCAGGTATACAAATGTTAATTATGCAGGTACTCCTTGATGAGCTGTGCTCCTGCCTCCCCTGGCAGTTTCCTTCAACTGCCAATCCCAACCCCTCTACTGCCAGTCTCTTTCTTATAGTATTATGATAGCTGTTCAAGGTCCACTTATGAATGAGACCAAATGGTACTCTATTCTTTGTTTCTGTGATAGATCATGGAGTATGATAGACTCTAAATTACCCTGTGTTTTAAGTCTGCTATTTTTACAGTGGTGTTGAGATAAAATTCATTGTTTGGATTCAATCATTTTTTGTTATTTTCTTTGTAAACTGGTGAGTTTGTATTGCTATGGTTCTGAAGTAAAAGCCATATGATACATTGTTTATTTGTATGTGTGTATATGTTTAGATGTGAATTTTGTTTTGTTGTATTTTTGTTTTTAAAGCAGGATTTATTGAGAGGACAACAAGTTCCCACAGTAGGAGGGACCCGAAGGGGTTGCCTAGATATGTTTCTGTATATGTACTTGTATTTTGTTGTGGTGGCTAAAAGGTACAAAATTGACTTTTAAAAAAGGAGACTCATAAATTAAGTTAATAAGTCCAAATGGCTTTCAAGTTCATGTGCATTAAGTCCTTAATAAATTATCTGGCTTTAAAATTATTGGTAAAATAATAATAGAAATGTCTTCAGCATTGCTGTCATACATTTTTGTCTAGATGTATTGGTCATGTGGTTTCATATTTATCTCTTCTAGATATTATAAGGTGTCAGGATTTGTCACAGAGGTTATAAAAGTATAAACTCAGCTTAAAACAAAATTATCTCTGTGTAATTTTTCATAAATAAGACTATATCAATACTGTTGATTTCATGTAATGACTAAATACTGAGTTATCATCAATAAGTATATATACAGTTGTAAGGTTCTTACTTGGGTGAACATTTGATAGTCACAGGTTATAAAAATAGTTAGCAAGAAAATAACTTTTTTTTTTTGAGTTGAAGTCTCACTCTGTCACCCAGACTGGAGTGCAGTGGCCGCTTCCAGCCACCACAGCCTCCACCTGCTGGGCTCTGGTGATCCTTCCACCGCAGCCTTCCAAGTAGCTGGAGCTACAGGCACGCGCTACCACCCCAGTTAATTTTTTGATTTATTGTAGAGTTGAGGTCTTGCCCAGTTGCCCAGGTGGGTCTTGAACACTCAGGCTCAGGCAATCCACTCACCTCAGCATCCCAAAGCGCAGGATTACAGGCTGAGTCACCGAGCCTGGTTAGAAAATAACTTTAAATGATGAATAGCTTGGTATGATATCTCAGTTTTCATAAATAGCCTAGTTAAACTATTTAAAAATAATTGAATAAATTAGGTAACTGATCAAAGAAGTGAATATACATGAACTTAATTTTAAGTCTTATTAAATTAAGTTATATTAAATTAAATAGATACCCATTAAAATCTGGTTCAATTTCCAATTAAAAAAATATATTCAGAAAAACATGTTTCTAAAAGTAACTGGCTCACACACTTTGAGAGGCTGAGGCAGGAGGCTTGCATGAGCCCAGAGTCTGAGACCAGCTTGTGCAATATGGCAACAACTTGTCTCGAAAAACAAACAAATAAATAAATACATAAATCTAAAATAATTATAAAATGGTTCTTATCTGCAAAGTACTGATGTGACAGACAATTCCAGATTTTTTGCTTCTTAGGATTTTTTACAAAATTTAAGGTTATTAAGAATAAAAATTCTAGTTAATATTTAATTCTATATAAGGTGTACAAAGTTAAGATGTATTTTGATGAATACATCTATTATTTGAAAAAAATTTTATGTTCTAACTAAAAGAAAATAATTTTTGTCAAAGTTAAAGGCTATTTAGGAAACAAGATTTTAAAAAAAAGAGACAGTAAGTAGGTGCAAGTGGTGGAGAAAATTATAGATATAAAATTGTATTCTAGGTAACAAAAGTTAAAAAGATAATAACTTGTATGTGAAAGAATCTTGTATGGTACATTTTTTCCTAAAGTAAAATGACTTTTTTTTAAGAAAAAGGAAAATTGAGGAAAAAACAGTTCCAAAGCAATTCATAAATGGTAAATCATGATAGGGTTCATAAAGATAAAATTCATGGAAGATTATGTATTTGATTGAGTCACTGGGCTTGGAGTCCAGAGCCCATAGTCCTAACTATTCCAAAGACTGAGGCAGAAGGATCATTTGAGCCTACTTGGAGGCTGCAGTGAACCTTGACTATGCCATTGTACTCCAGTCTGGGTGACAGAGTGAGATCTGAGTTAAAAACAATACGAAACAAACATAAAAATACTAATACAAAACAAATAATTGGCTGACACAAGGTTTTCTTAAAGTGTTAATTTGCTCCTAATGTAATTGTTAGTTTTTAAATTCTCAATTCTATAATCTGCTTCTTTTTGAAACTTTTAGATTATATCTAGAAATTCAACTTCAGCAGTAAGCACTGCTTTCAGATTTTTCTTCCTTCGAGAGGGACTGGGATTCTCTTTTTCAACTTTTCCTGGCATCTGTAATATTTTTTTCTTTGGGTATAAATCTGTTATGCAAATGCAGAAATGTTTTATCTTGAATGCTTCCTCCAGTATAACTTACATCTGTACTCTTGGCTTTTCTGGATGTGTAGGGTCCAGGAGTCCTCTGAAGTTTTGATGGAAAAATTCAACTGAGAAAAGACAGAAGGGTTGTGTGTATATCTTTGATTAATTTAGATTTGTGACAGACATTTTAAAGATTCCTGCTTTACCCTGAAAGGTTGGTCTTGGCATCAATCTTCTACCATCTAGGGGAAGAAGGAAAAGAAGAGTTCATGGCTGCTCAGTAATTATTGAAAATTTAAATTTGCATATGCTTTATCATGCTGCTTAAAATATCAGAAAATATAAACAATGGTTTATAAGAACCATCCCTGCATAGAGCAGCCTGTGGCTGGGTCAGAGAGCACTGATGAAACTGTAGCAAAGAATTCCTGATGGTAATATAAGCAGTCTTCATGCTCTGCATCTGTCCCCAACATCAGCAGCACACGTAGAGCCGAGCAGCTGATCACCATCCTGCACTTTCTTCACTGACTTCTCTGGCAGCAGAAAGCAGCCTGATACTGGATCAGAGAGCGATGTTGAAACTGGAGCAAGGAACTCCTCGAGGAAATGTATGCAATCTTATAGCCCTTCATCTCAGTCTCCAACATCAGTATCCTCTGCAGAGCTGGGGGTGGGTGGTCTTCATTCTGCACTTCCTGGACTGACTTCTCTGGCAGCAATGAGCAGCCCGGGACTGGGTCATATTCCGTGGTTGAAACCGTATCAAATAGCTCCTCGAGGGAATGTATGCAGTCTTCTTGCTCAGTATTTTCATCCCCAACATCAGCAGCAGCCACAAACCTGGGCAGGCAGTCTTCACCCTGCACTCCTAGACTGACTTCTCTGGCAGCAGAATGCAGCCTGGGGCTGTGTCGGTTGCACTGTTGAAAGTGTTGAAAAGATCTCCTCAAGGAAATATATCCAGTCTTCTTGCACTGTGTATATGTCCCCAAAATCTGCAACACCCACAGAGCTGGTCAGGGAGTCTTCATACTGTCCTTCCTGAAATGACTTGTCTGGCTATAGAAACCAGCCTGGGGCTGCGTAAAAGAGTTCTGTACCAAAGAACTCCTCCAGGAAGTGTATCCAGTCTTCTTGCCATGCATCTCCATCCTCAACGTTAGCAGCACCCACAGAGCTTGGCAGGTGGTCTTTATCATGCACCTCCTGGACTGGCATCTCTAATAGCATAGAGCATCCTCTGACTGGGGCTTGGTGGGCTTTTGAAACTGGAAAAAAGAACTCCTCAGGGGAATATATGCAGTTTTCTGGCTCTGCATCTCCATCCCCAACATGAGTAGCACACTCAGAGGTGGGCAGGTTGTCTTCATCCTGCACTTCCTGGACTGACTGCTTTGGCAGCAGAAAGCAGCCTGGAGCTCTGTCACTGAATGCTGTTGAAATTGGAGCAAAGGACTTCTGGAGGATATCTGTCCAGTCTTCTTACTCTGCATCTCCATCCCCAGGATCAGTAGCACCTATAGAACTGGGCAGGTGGTCTTAATCCTGCACTTTCTGGACTGACTTATCTGGCATCATAGAGTAGCCTGGGTGAGGGTCAGAGAGTGCAGTTGAACTAGAGAAAAGAACTCCTTGAGCAAATATGTGTTGTCT
>NW_007233687.1:14567-19228 GCF_000164805.1 Carlito syrichta | reverse complement strand
ACAGGCATGTGCTACCACGACTGGCTGATTTTTTGATTTATTGTAGAGATGAGGTCTCGCTGTCCAGGCGGGTCTCGAACCCATGGGCTCAGGCAATCCACTCACCTCAGCCTCCCAAAGGCGCTGGATTACAGGCTGAGCCACCGAGCCTGGCTCTGGTGGCCACCTTTGAAATCTCCCGCAAATGACAGGCCAGTTAGCACATTTTCCTCTCCCATCCCTGAGGGTGACTCATCGCGATGGGTGGCAGGGGTGGTGGTGGTGGTGGTGATTATTATCATTTGGAATCCGATTCCCACTTTGTAAGACCAAAGCACAGGTGCACACTCACAGCCACCACGGACACCACCTGCCTGTCTCAGGTGATTACCCCGCCTCAATCCCCAGAGTGGCTGGAAACACAAGCCTGTACCACCATGCCTGGATAATCTTTCAATTTATTTTTGATGACCGATACCAGTGCTTGCCCCATGTCCTGGGCTGGTGTCAAACCAGCAGGCTCCTGCTGTCCACTCGCCTGGGCCTCTGAAGGACCAAGATGCCAGGCTGAGCCACTGAGACTGGCCTGTGGTTGTGGTGGTGGTTGTGATTGGTATTATTATTCAAAGTTGGAGTCCCACTCTGTATCCCAGGCCGTAGCACTGGGGGCCTGGGCTCAGTCACTGTGGCCTCCATTGGCTGGGCTCTGGGGATCCACCCGCTGCCACCTTCTGAGTGGTCTGAACAAAAGGCCTGTGCCATCAAGCTCAGCTCATTTTTTTTTTCTTCTTGTAAAGACGAGGTCTTGCCAAGGTGCCTGGGCTGGTCTTGAACCCAGGGGCTCAGGCAATCCTCTCACCTGCACCTACCAGAGAGCTGGAATGACAGCTGTAAGATCCCGCACCTGCCCTCCACACCACTCTCAGGGACTACTGTGAGGTCCACTCCCTTCTGCCAGCCTGGGACCCCAGAGAGTGTGGCCAGATTCATCCACCAAGCCCTGCATGAGGGGAGCACCTGGCGCATGGCTGTGTCTCTGCTGGGGCACCCACATGTCTGTCTGCCCTCCTCTTTTCCCAGCTGTACCTGCTCGCTCGTCCTAGGGGGAACCTTGGTGAAAGGGTGGGTGTGACTGTCAAATGTTCAGTGGGGTGGGGATGGCTGAGTGATTCAAGCCTGTCTCCTTGGCATTTGGGGAGGCCGAGATGGGAAGAAGGCCAGAGCCCGGGAGCTTGAGACAAGGTGGGACACCATAGCACGTCACTACCTCGACCCAAGCAAAACTTAGAAAACCTTGGGTGAGGGAAAGCCTCAGGAAAAGGATTGCCTCCAGCCCACAGTTCAAGACCAAAAAGAAAGACCAGAATGTCGACCAAATGGAAAACCTTGATCGCAGAAGTTTGGGAGGCTCAGGCCAACAAGATGGCCCAAGTTGGGGGTTTGAGAGCAATCTGGGCAACCAAGTGAGGAAAGGAAAGAAAGAAAGAAAGAAAGAAAGAAAGAAAGAAAGAAAGAAAGAAAGAAAGAAAGAAAGAAAGGAAGAGAAAGAAAGAAAAGACAGGAAGGAAGGAAAGAAAGAAAGAAAGAAATCTATTATCCTGCAAACATTCCACCCTCAGTTCTTCATCCCTGCCCCCCTACATGCTAGGGTCCCCCAAACTCAGCAACTTCCAGCCCTAACACCCCAAATGACTGCCCCCAACTTTGTTGAGGGAGTTCCTGACCCTCCCTGATGGGATACCTGCTGGCTTTCCTACCTGAGGTGAGAAATATGCCCCAGGCAGGCCGGCTCTCCAACTCGGCAACAAGGACATTCTGCCAAGAAAAGCCAGGGATGCATCCCTCATCTGGGGAAATTTCTTCCACTCCATTCCCATTTTTTCTGTCTCTAAAGCCAGTTGCCCTATGAACACACTACGCACAGTTGAGAATCTGTGTTTAATTCTGATGCTTTTGGAGACAGGGTTTGGTTCTGTGGCCCAGGCTGGTGCCTAGGGACATGACTGCTGAGCACTGCCAGCCTCAAAATCATGGACTCTGGCAATCCTCCCACCTCAGCCTCCAGAGTGGCCAGAATGATGGGCACCATGACCCAAGAATCTCAGTTTCGATGGGTGCAGAGATGGGATCTCCCTTCATGGCCCAGGTTGGCCTTTTGCTCCTGGGCTCCAGCTATCCTCTTTCTTTGATATCCCAGAGCACTGGGATTTCAGGTCTAGGCTGTTGCACCCAGACTTATGGTTCATTTTTGATGAAGGATCGAGACCGGGTCTGAGGGTTCAGCCTCATCATCCCAGCACTTTGGGAGACTGATGTTAGTGACCGACCTGAGCTTGTGGATCTGAGATGCATCTGGGCAACTCGGTGAATCCTCGTTTCCACTCTCCATCCCAAATCAACCATGCTTGGTGGCACGCATGTGACATTCCAGCTCTTCAGAAGGCCAGGGGGTGAAGGCTCACCAGAGCCCAGACAGCCAAGGCTGCTGTGGATGGAAATGAGCCACCACCTTCCAGCCAAGGCAACAGAGTGAGACACCAACTCAAAAAACAGAAAGAAAAGAAGAGCATTCATTTGTGTATGGAGTTGGGATGATCATGAACAGACAGAGATCATTTGGGAAGGAGGCCCCAGTCTTGGACTTAAAGTCCCTGAAAGACGGTGGATCATCAATCAGGCTGTGACTTTGAGAGACCGAGTTGGAGGACTGCACTCAGCATTCACACCATGATCAGTACCCCACCACAAGGCCCGCTACCTTCAGATGACCCGGGACCCTGGAGAGGGCAGCTGGAGTAGCCAACCAAGTCCACCATTCAAGAGTACCTCGCACAGGGGCATGTCTCTGCCAGGGTGACCACATCTCCAGTGTGGGCACGTACCCCAGTGTGGCCTGGCTTGCTTATTCCAGGGGCTGCCTCAGGGAAAGGTAGGGCATGACTCTCAAACCGTCAGGTGGGGCTGGCCAGGTGACTCACACCTGTCTCCTCAGCATTCAGGGATGAGAAGATAAGGAGATGGCCAGAATTCGGGAGCTGAGATCAGGCTGGACAACATAGCAAGTCCACACCTCGACCCAAAGTAAAACCCAGAAAACCTTGGTTGAGAGCAGGCCTCAGAGGGAGGATAGCCTCAGACCCAGATTTCAAGACCAGACAGGAAGACCAGGATGTTGACCAAATGAACAGCCTGTGATCGCAACAGTTTGGGAGACCAAGGCCAAGAGGAAGGCCTGTGTTGGGCAGTTTGAGATCAGCCAGGACTACCATGTGAGGAAACAAAATAGAGAGAGAGAGGAAAAGAAAGAAAGAAAGAAAGATAGAAAGAAAGAAAGAAAGAAAGAAAAAAGAAAAAAGAAAGAAAATCTAAGTCAACACAGAAATCTATTCTGCAAAACATCTGCCTTCAGTTCTTCCCCCCCACCACCCCATAAACGAGGGTCCCCCAAGCTCTGCAACTTCCATCCACAATCCCCTCCAATGGCTGCCCCTGCTTTATTGCGGGAGTTCCTGAGGCTCCCTGGCTTGGTTCCTGGGTTCCTGCCTGCTCTCCACTCCGAGGTGAGAAATGTGCCCAGGGAGGCGGTCACACCAACTCAACAATGAGAACCTTATGCCATGAAAGACCGGGGTCACATCCCTCACCCAAGGACATTTCTTCCTCCAGTCCCAATCTTTCTGGCTCTAAAAGCAGTCGCCTTTTGAACATTCCATGTGCAGTTGAGAATCTGTGTATGATTCTGATGTTTTTGGAGACAGGGTCTGGATCTATGGCCCAGGTTGAGTCCTGGAGACATGACAGTCGTTCACACTCAGCCTCGAATTTGGGGCTCCAGCGATCCTCCCACCTGTGCCTCCCGAGTGGCTGGGATGATGGACACTACAAACCCTGACCCCCTGTTTGGATGTGTGCGGAGACGAGGTCTCCCTGCATGGCACAGGCTGGGCTTGAGCTCCTGGGCTCCAGACATCCTCCTGTCTCGGACACCCAGAGTGCTGGGATTCCAGGCTTGGGCCTCCCTGGCAGACCTTCTCATTTGTTTTTGATGAAGGATTGAGGTCGGGCTCAGGGGCTCTACTTCATCATCCCAGCACTTTGGGAGGCCAAGGCCAGTGACCAGACCCAGGCCTAGTATCCAAGATGTGCCTGGGGAACCCAGTGAGAAATCCTCTCAACCCTCCATCCCACATGAGCCGGGCATGGTGGTGCGCACATCATTCTGGCTCCTTGGAAGGATGGGGAGAAGGCTCACCGGAGACCAGTGGGTCGGGGCTGAGATTGCCAGGAGCAAGCCACCACCCTCCAGCCTGGGTGACAGAGTGAGACTCTGATTCAAAAAAAAAGGAAAGAAAAAAGAGTATCCATTTATGCATGGAGTTGGGATCATCGTGAACAGACAGAGATCATTTGGGAAGGAGGACGCAGGCTTGGGCATAGAGTTCTGGAAAGACAGTGGATCTGCACATAATTGGGCTGTGTCTTTGGGAGGTTGAGGTGGTCAACCAATGGAACCTGGGGGTTTGAGATCAGCCTGGGCCACGTAACGAGACCTCGTCACTCCCTGGAACACAAACACTCAGCTTGCAAGTGGTGGTGTCCAGGGTCTGAGCTACAAGGTATGCGGTGGCCTCCTACCCAGTGCGTGCTTTGGTGTCGCCCTGCCAACAGAATGTGGGAGTCCA
>NW_007233687.1:0-14547 GCF_000164805.1 Carlito syrichta | reverse complement strand
GCCCTGGGAGGCCGAGGCAGAAAGCTTCTGAGTTCTGAGTTGAGACCAGCCCAGGCAACCTGGCCCAGACCTCAAGGAGGTGAGAGGTCCCCAAAATCAAGTCAGGTGTTTTGGCCCGAGGAGTCCCAGCTGCTCAGGGACCGAGGAGGAATGATCGTCTGAGCACCTCAGGTAGAGGGCACAGGAGCCAAAATCCTGCCACCGCACTCCAGCCCTGTTGATGGAGACTCCAGCAAGAACAAAGATGCCTCCCACGTGCATCACGACAGGCACAATGGCTCCCCAGGGAAACCTTAACATGGGAGGGGGAGGATGCAGTGATTGGGAGAGGAAGGGGCCATTCCCCCACCCTAAGGTGACAGACTGGGCAACCGGACCTGGGATGGCTGTGGCATTGCGGGACTGCCTTGATCGCTCTGTGCCTGATGGCCGCCCTAGATTGGGCCATCTGTTATGTGAGCTCAAACGCCTCTTTGCCATGGGACATGAGTATGGAGGGTGGAGGCTGGCCTTCTGGTGTGTGTGGCTGAAGGTGTGGGATGGATGTGCCCATTGACCACCTTTGAAACCTCCCATGAATGACAGGCTGGAAAGTGCCTATTCCTCTCCCATTCCTGAGGGGGATTCCTCGCACTGGGTGTCAGGGGTGGTGGTGGTGGAGGTGCTGGTAATTATTATTATTTGGTGTGGGAATCCCACTGTGTTGCAAGCTGAAGCGAGGGGCATGCTCACAGCCACCCCAAACTCCACCTGCCAGGCTCAGGAGATCCTCCTGCCTTGGCCCCTCAGAAGGCTGGAACTACAGACCTGCTCCACCACACCTGGCTAATCTTTAAATTTATTTTTCATGGCCGAGACTAGGTCTCGCCCCGTGTCCCAGGCTGGTCTTGAATGTTCAGGCTCAGGCCTTCCACTCACCTGGGCTCCAAAGGGCCAGAATGGCAGGCTGAGCCCCTGAGCCTGGCCTGTGGTGGTGGTGGTGGTTGGTATTATTATTCTGAGTCAGAGTGCCACTCTTTCACCCAGGCTGAAGCAAGGGGCCCACTTTTGGCCACCGCGGCCTCCAACTGTGCTCCCACAATTCTCCCGCACCAGCCTCCCAAGTGGCTGGAACATCAGGTGTGAACCACCATGCTTGGGTCATTTTTTTGGCTTCTTGGAGAGGTTGTCTCCCCAAGATGCCCGGATTGGTCTCAAACCCGGGGACTCAGGTCATCATCTCGTCTCGGACTCTCAGATCACCGGGTTGACAGGCATGAGGCCCCCAACTGGCCTACATACCTCTCTTGAGGCACTATCGTGAGGCCCGCTGCCTTCTGAGGACCAGGGTCCTGGAGAATGTGGCCAGAGTTGCCCACTGAGCCTTCCCTGGGTGGAACACCTGGTGTAGGGGCATGTCTCTGCCTGGGCACCCACCCCTTTTCCTGTCTCGTTCCCCAGTGTTGACTCACATGCTCCTCCCAAGGGCCGCTTCTGGGAAAGGGAGGGCATGACTCTCAAATCTTTTGCGGGGTGGGGACGGCCGGGTTTTTCACTACTGTCTCCTAGGCACTTGAGGAGGCTGAGATGGCAAGTTGGCCAAAGCCCGGGAGATCAAGACCAGGCTGGATACCATAGAAAGCCCCCACCTTGACCTCAAGCAAAACCCAGAAAACCTGGGGTGAGGGCAGGCCTTGGCAGGAGGATCACTTCAGGCCCAGAGTTCAAGACGAGGAAGGAAGATCAGGATGTCGACCAAATAGAAAGACTGATTGCAGCAGTGTGGGAGGTTGAGGTGGAGAAGAAGGCCCAAGTTGGTGAGTTTGAGAGTAGCCAGGACTACCTTTTGAGGGAACAAAAGAGAGAGTGATGGAAAGGAAGAAAGAAAGAAAGAAAAAAAAGAAAGAGAGAAAGAAAGAAACTAAAAAACAAACAAAGAAAGAAAATATGTCACCAAATAAATCCATTCTTCTGCAAACCTTCCCTCAGTCCTTTTACTCCAGCCTCCCCACATGCAAGAGTACCCCAAGCTTGGCACCCTCTGGCCCCAACCCTTCCCATGGCTGCCCCCCCTTGGTTTGTGAATTACCAAGGCTCTCTGGTCGGCTTCCTGCTGTCTCTCTTCTACGAGGGTAGAAATGTGCCCCAGGCAGGTCGACCATCTGACTTGGCAACGAGGACATTCCACCAAGAAAGGCCAGGGACACATCTCTCACCAGGGACACTTCTTCCATCCTTTCCCATTTTTCCTGGGTAAAAAGCCAGTCACCCTGTGAACACACCATGTGCAGTTGGCAATCTGTGCACGATTCTCATGACTTTGAAGAAGGGGTCTGGTTCTGTGGCCCAGGCCAGGGCCTGGGTAAACAACTCTTGTTCACTGCCAGTCTCAATATCACAGGCTCTGGCGATCCTCTGGCCTCAGCCTCAGGAGTCACTCGGATGACTGGCAAATCAACCCCAGACCCCTGTTAGGATGGGTGCAGAAATGGGGTCTCGCTACGTGGCATGGGCTGGCCGTGGGCTCCTGCTCTCCAGCCATCCTCTAGCCTCAGATTCCCAGAGTGCTGGGAATCCAGGTGTGGGCCCCCACACCAGGCTTTCTGGTTCGTTTTCATCGAAGGATCAAGACTGGACTCGGGGGATCAGCCTCATCATCCTAGCACTTTGGGAGGCTGCGGCCAGTGACTGGCCTGATCCCATGGGCCAAGACACACCAGAGAACCTTGGCAAGTCCTCATCTCTACCCTCCATCAGAAGTGAGCTGGGCGTGGTGGACTGCCCCTGTAATTGCAGCTCCTCGGAAGGCTGGGGAAAGTCTCGCCGGAGCCCGGCGGGCCAAGTCTGCGGTGGCTGGGAGTGAGGCACGCCCTCCAGGCTGAGTGATTGAGAGAAACACTGATTCAAAGAACAAAAGGAAAAAAGGAAAAAAAAGAAGAGCATCCATTTGTGTATGGAGTTGGGCTCATTGTGAACAGACAGAGATCATTTGGAAGGAGGCCTTATGTCTAGAGTTCCCAAAAGATGGTGGATTGGCAGTCAATCAGGCTGTGGTTTTGGCAGGCCGAGGTGGGGGACAGCTGGAGCCCAGGAGTTCAAGACCAGCCTGGAGCATGTAGCAAGACCTGGTCACTCCATGGAACATGAACACTGCTGTCCCTTGTGGATGTGCCCATGGTCCCAGCTACATGGGATGCAGTGGCTTCTGTCCCAGGTCATTCCTTGATGTCGCCCACCGAGACATGTACGAGTCAAGGCTGGACACTGTGACTCAAGGCCATCATCCCTGCACCCTGGGAGGTGGAGGCGGGAGGCTGCCTGAGCCCAGGGGTTGAAGAGCATCCTGGGTGACATGTCCAGACCTCATCTTGGTGAGAGGTCCCCAAATTCAGGTCATTCGTTATGGCCCACAGAGTCTCGTCTGCTCAGGAGCCAAGGCAGGAGGACCACCTGAGCCCCAAGGTCAAGGCCCTGGGAGTGACGATCGGGCCCCCAGCCCGACACACAGAGTCTCTGGCAACACAGAAGACGTTTCCCACATGCGTCACAATGGGCATCCACGACTACCCAGGGAAAAGTCTGCATGGGTGGGGGACAATGGTGTGATATTGAGAGGAAGGGCCACTCCACATGCTGGAAGGTGGAAGACCAGGCACCCGAATATGGACTGGCAGTGGCATTCTGGACACCTTGATCGTTCTGTGCCCTATGACTGCCCTAGCTCAGGGCCGTCTGTTCTGTGAACTCACACACGTCTTTTCTGTGGGGCACAAATGTGGAGGGTGGAGGCAGGCCTTCTGGGGTGTGTGGCCGAAGGTGCAGGATGGACGTGACCGGTGGCCACCTTTGAAATCTTCCATGAGTGACAGACCGGTAAGTGCATTTTCCTTTCCCATCCCTGAAGGTGACTCCTTACGTTGGGTGGCAGGGGTGGTCGTGGTGGTGGTGGTGATTATTATTATTTGGAGTCAGATTCCTGCTCTGAAAGACTCCACAGGGGCACGCTCATGGCCACCGCGGACTCAACTGACTGCACTCTGGTGATCCTCCCGCCTCCGTCCCCAGAGTGGCTAGAACAACAGGCCTGCACCACCAAGCACGACTAATCTATGGATTTATTTTTGATGGCTGATACGAGTTCTCACACTGTGTCCCAGGATGGTGTCGAAACTGCAGGCTCCTGCTGTCAACTCGCCTCGGCCTCCAAAGGGCCAAGATGCCTGGACGAGCCCCAGAGCCCAGCCTGTGGTTGTGGGGGTGGTTGGTATTATTATTCTGAGTCGGATTATAACTCTATTGCCCAGGCCATAGTGCTGGGGACCACTCTGGCCACTGCGGCCTCCAACGACTGGGCTCCAGTGATCCTCCTGCCATGGCCTTGTCCGTGACCAGATTGAAAGACCTGCAACAACAAGCTCGGCTCATTTTTTTGGCTTTTGTAGAGACGAGGTCTCACCAAGGTGCCTGGCCTGGTCTTGAACCCAGGAGCTCAGGGCATCCTTTTGCCTCGGCCTACCAGAGTGCCAGGATGACAGGCATGATTCCCCACACCCAGCCTCCACACCACTCTCGGGAACCACAGTGAAACCTGTTCCCTCCAATGACCCAGGACCCCCAAGAAGGCAGCTGGATTCACCAGTCGAGCCTATCACAGGGGAGGGGCCTGGTACATGGTCACATCTCTGCCATGGTGATCACCCTTCATCCCCCCTTGTTCCCCCGGAGAGACCCACTCGCTCCTGCCATGGGGCACCTCGATGAAAGGGAGGGTAGGCACGAGTCTCAAACCTTTGGTGTTGTGGGATGGCTGGGCGACTCATGCCTGTCTTGGCAGCACTCAGGGAGGCCTAGACGGGAAGTTGCCTGGAGCCTGGGAACTCGAGACAAGGCTGGACACCATAGCAAGTGAACACCTCGACCCAAGCAAAACCTAGAAAACATTGGGTGACAGCAATCCTTGGGGGGAGGATCGCCTCTGGCCCATAGTTCAAGACTGGAAGGAAGATCAGAATGTTGACTAAATGGAAAACCTGTGATCGCAACAGTTTGGGAGGACCAGGCCGTGAGGATGGCTCGAGTTGGGTGGTTTGAGAGCAGCCTGGGCAACCCAGTGAGCAAAGAAAAGAAAGACAGAAGGAAAGAAAGAAAGAAAGAAAGAAAGAAAGAAAGAAAGAAAGAAAGAAAGAAAGAAAGAAAGAAAGAGAGGGAGAGAGGAAGGAGGAAGAAAGAAAGGAAAGAAAGAATGAAAGGAAGGAAAAAAGGAAGGAAGGAAGGAAGGAAAGAAAAAGAAAGAAAGAAAGAAATCCGTTCTCCTGCAAACTTTCTCCCCTCAGTCCTTCCCTTCAACCGCTCCATGTGAGGGTATCTCAAGCTCGACACTTTTCAAACCCAAATCCCCCCAAATGGAAGCCCCCACTTTCATGTGGGAGTTCCCACACTCCTTGGCCGTGTTCCTGCCGGCTCTCCTCTCTGAGGTATGAAATGCGTCTTAGGCAGGCAGACACTCCAACTCGGCAATGAGGACCTCCCCCCAAGAAAGACTAGGGACACATCCCTCACTTGGGGACATTTCATCCCCTGCAATCCCATTTTTCCTGGTTCTAAAGCCAGTTGCCGTATGAACACACCACAAGCAGTTGAGAAGTTGTGTGCGATTCTCATGTTTTGGAGACAGTGTCTGGCTCTGTGGCCTAGGCTGGGACCCAGGGACATGACTGTCATTCATCACTAACCTCGAAATTGCAAACTCTGGTGATCCTCCCATCTCAGCCTCCAGAGTGGCCGAGGTGTCGCCCCCACTAAGAGTATGTGCGAATCCAGGCCAGCCACTGTGGTGCATGGTCTTCAGACCTGAATCCTGGGAGTCGGAGGTGGGAGGCTGCATGAGCCCAGGGGTTGGAGACCAGCCCAGGTGAAGTGGCCAGACATCACCTGGGTGAGAGGTCCCCAAAATCATGTTTTGGCGTGTTTGTACTGGCTGCTTGGGGGTCGAGGTATGAGGACTGCCTGAGTCCCACAGGTCGAGACCCACGATATGCCGCTGTGCCCCAGACCAGCTGATGGAGTCTCCAGTGACAAATAAGACACCTACCATGTGCATCATGATGTGCGTCCACGGCCCCACAAGGAAAGGTCCGCGTTGGCGGGGAACAATTGGTATATCAGAAGAGGAAGGAGCACTCCCCCCACTTGAAGGGGGCAGATAGGGGGAGAGGAACCTGGGCTGGTTGTTGAATTGCAGGACTGTCTTAAACTCTCTGTTCCCAACCACCACCCTAGCTTGGGGCCATCTCTTCTGTGAGCTTACAGGCATCTTTGGTGTAGAACACGAGTGTGGATGATGGAAGCAGGTCTTCTGGGATGCATGGCCAAAGGTATGGGACAGACGTGACCAGTAGCCACCTTTGAAATCTCCCAGGAATGACAGGCCGGAAAGTGCCTTTTCCTCTCCCTTCCCTAAGGATGTCTTCTCATGCTGGGTGGCAGGTGTGGTGGTGATGGTGGTGGTGATTATTATTATTTGGAGTCGGAATCACACTTTGTCACCCAGTTCAGAGTGCATGTGCCTGCTCACTGCCTCTGTGGACACCACCTGCCAGGCTCAGGCGATCCTCACTCCTCAGACCTCAATTGGATTAATCCCCAGATCTGTGCCACCATGCCCAGTTAATCTTTGGATTTGTTTTTGATTGCAGAGTTGAAGTCTTACCCCATGTCCTGGGCTGCTGTTGAACCCACAGCCTCAAGTCATCCACTTGCCTGGGCATCCGAAGGGCCAGGATCCCAGGCTTAGCCACTGAGCTCAACCTGTGCATGTGGTGGTGATGGTGGTTGGTGTTATTATTCTGAGTCAGAATCCCACTATTTCACCCAGGCTGGAGTGCAGAGGCCTGCTTCTGGCCACCTTGACCTCCACCAGCAGGACTCCAGTGATGCTCCCACCATGGTCTCCCGTGTGAATGGAATGACAGGCATGCACCACCTCACTCAGCTCATTTTTTGGCTTCTTGTAGAGACAATGTCTCACCAAGGTGCCCGGGCTGGACTTGAACCCAAGAGCTGAGGTCATCCTCTCGCCTCGACCTTCCACTGCCCGGATGACTGGTGTGAGTCCACACCCAGCCTCTACAACCCTCTTAGGGTCGAAACTTGAGGCTAGTTCCCTTCCGACGACCTGGAACCCGGAGAGGTCATCTGAAGTCACAGTCCAAACACCCCTGGAGAAGCACCTGGTGCAGGGGCATGTCTCTGTAGGGACGCCCACACCACTGCCCACCTGTTACCCAGGGTAGACACGCTTGCTCCTCCCAGGGGCTGCCTCAAGAAAAGGGAGGGCATGACTCTCAAACCTTCAGAGGTCGTGGACAGCCAGGCAACTCACGGCTGTCTCACTGGCACTTGGGGAGGCTAAGACGAGAAGATGGCTGGAGTCTGGGATCTCAGGACCAGTCTGGACACCATAGCAAGCCCCCACCTGGACCGCAAGCAAAACCCAGAAAACCTTGGGTGAAGACAGGACTCGGCAGGCAGATCACCTCCAGCCCATAGTTCAAGACCCTACAGGAAGAACAGGATGTCGACCAAATGGAAAACTTGTGATTGCCACAGTTTGGGAGGACCAGGCCAAGAGGATGGCCCAAGTTGGGCTGTTTGAGTTCAGCCTGGGCAACCTAGTGAGGAAAGGAAAGAAAGAAAGAAAGAAAGAAAGAAAGAAAGAAAGAAAGAAAAAGAAAGAAAGAAATTCATTCTCCTGCAAACCTTCTGCCCTCAGTTCTACCCCCACACCCCCCTCACATGGGAGGGTCCACCAATCACAGCACCTTCCAGCCCCAATCCCCCCAGTTCCTGTGCCTGCATTGGTGAGGAAATTCCTAGTCTCCCTGGCCAGGTTCATGCTGGCTTCTCATCTCCGAGAAATGTGCCCTTGGCAGTCCAATCCTCTGACTTGGCAACAAGGACATTCTGCCAAAAGTGGCCAGGGACACATCCATCACCTGTGGACATTTCTTCCCCCCAATCAGATTTTTTCTGGCTCTAAAGCCAGTTAGCCTGTGAAAATAACACATGCAGTTGAGAATCTCTGTGATTCTGATGTTTTTGGAGTCAGGGTATGGGTCTGTGGCCCAGGCTGGTGCTGGGAGACATGACCGTCATTCACCACCAGCCTTGAAATTGTGGCCTCCATCGATCCTGCCTCCTCAGGCTCCAGAGTGGCCAAGACGATGGGCACCTTGACACCAGACTCCTGTTTGGATGTCTGCTCAGATGGGGTCTCACTGTGTGGCCCAGGTTGACCTTGGGCTCCTGTGCTCCAGCTGTCCTCCCACCTCAGGCTCCCAGAGAATTAGGATTCCACGTGTGGCCTGCCACGCTAGACCTTCTGGTTCATTTAGGACAAAGGATCGAGGCTGGGCTTGGGGGTTCACCTTCATCATCCCAGCAATTTGGGAGGTCAAGGCTAGCGGCCAGCCCAAGCCCACTGGCTGAGACCTGCCCCTGCAACTCGGTGAGACCTCGTTTGTACAAACCATCCCAAATGATCCAGGTGTGGTGTCATGTGCCTGTTATTCTGGCTCCTTGAAAGGCCATGGAAAGGTTTTCCAGAGCCCGGCAGTCCGAGGCTGCCGTGTCTGGGAGCGAGCCACCACCCTCCAACCTGGCTGATGGAATGAGACCCTGACTCAAGGAAAAAAAGGAAAAAGGATAAAAAAGAAGAGCATCCATTTGTGTAAGGAATTGGAATCATCGTGAACAGACAGAGAACATTTAAGAAGGAGGCCCCAGATTGGGCATAGAGTTCCTGAAAATGGTGAATTGGCAGATAATCTGGCTGCGGTTTTGGGAGACCGAGGTGAGGGACTGTTGGAGATTGGAGTTTCGAGACCTGCCTGGGCAATGTAACGAGACCTCATCACTAACTAGAATACAGTGGAGTCACGAGTGGTGGCGCCCACGGTCCTGGCTACATGGAATGCAGTGGCCTCAGCCCCAGGGCATTCCTTTGCATCACACCTGCCAACAGTAGGTGCGAGTCCAGGCCAGGCATTGTTGCTCACAGACGTCAGCCCCATGACCTGGGAGGTGGAGGCGGGAGTCTGCCTGAGCCCAGGGGTCGGAGATGAGCCCAGGTGATGTGACCAGACCTTGTCTCAGTGAGAGGTCCCCAAAATCGAGTCTGGAGTGGTGGTCCCCAAGTCCCAGCTACTCAGGGGCTGAGGCGGGAGGACTGCCTTAGCCCCACAGGTTGAAGCCCCAGGAACCACAATCATGCCTCCATGTCTCAGATCATCTGATGGAGACTCTGGAGACAAAAACGATTCCTCCCATGGGTGTCACAGCAGGTGTCCACAGCTCTGCAGGAAAACTCTGTTTGGGTGGGGGACAATATGGAAATTGGGAGAGGAAGGGGCTTTCTCTGGGCCTGAAGGTGGCGGACAGGGTGACGGGAACCTGGGCTGGCCTTGGCATTGCCAGATTACCTTGAGTGCTCCATGTCAGATGGAGACTCTAGCATGGGGCCGCCTCTTTCCTGAGCTCACATGCAACTTTGTCATGGAACACAAGTGTGAACGGTGGAGGCAGGCCTTATGGGGTGCGTGGCCAAAGGCATGGGACAGACCTGCCTTTTAGCCACCTTTGAAACCTCCAGCGAATGACAGGCCACAAAGTTCCTTTTCCTCTCCCATCCCTGAGGGTGTCTCCTCGTGCTGGGAGGCAGGGATGTTGGTGGTAGTGGTGGTGGTGGTGGTGGTGGTGGTGATTATTATTATTTGGAGTCATAATCCCACTCTGTCACTCATTTCAGAGTGCAGGGGCATGTGCACTGCCTCTGCATACTCCACTGCCAGGCTCAGGTGATCCTCCCACCTCGGACACTGAGTGGCTAGAACCACAGGCCTGCAGAACCATGTCCAACTAATATTTGGATTTATTTTGGAGGGTGAAGTCAAGGTTTCGCCACGTGTCTGGGCTGCTGTTGATCCTGCAGACTTAGCCCGTCCACTTGCCTGGGCATCTGAAGGGCTGGGATGACAGGCTGAGCCCCTGTGCCCTGCCTGTGTTTGTGGTGGTGTTGGTGGTTGGTACTATTATTCTGAGGTGGAGTCCCACTCTTTCACCAAGGCTGGAGCGCAGGGGCCAACTCTCAGCCACCACCACCTCCAACAACTGGGCTCCAGCGATCCTCCCACTGTGGTCTCCTGAGTGGATGGAATGGCAGGCATGCGCCACCACACTCAGCTTATTTTTTTGGCTTCTTGCAGAGACGAGTTCTTGCCAAGGTGCCTGTGCTTGTCCCACACACGAGCCTCAGGCCAACCTCTCTCATCGGCCTCCCAGAGCATCGGGATGACAGGTGTGATCCCTGGTGCCCAGCTTTCACACCACTCTTGGGGTCCCACCACAAGGCCCGCTCCCTTCTGACGACCTGGGAGCCAGGACAGGGTGGCAGGAGTCACCCTACAAGCCTTCCCCTGGGAGAGTGCCTGGCGGAGGGGTGTGTGTCTGCCATTGCACCTACCACTCTGCCAAAATGTTCCCAAGGGTGGACCATTTGTTCCACCCAGGGTCCACCTCGGGGAAATTGAGGGTGTGATTCTCATACCTTCAGGGTGGCAGGGACGGCCAGATGACTCATGTCTGTCTCCTTGCAGTAGGGGAGGCTGAGACGGGAAGATTACCAGAGCCCGGGATGTCGAGACCAGGATAGACACAATAGCAAGCACACATCTCGACCCCAAGCAAAACCCAGAAAATCTTGGGTGAGGGCAGGCCACAGCGGGAGTTTCACATCTGGCCCAGAGTTCAAGACAAGGCAGGAAGACCAGGATGTCGCTCAAATAGAAAGCCTGTGATCACAGCAGTTTGAGATGCTCAGGCCTAGAGAATGGCCCAAGTTGGGTGGTTTGAGAGCTGCCTGATTAACCTAGTGAGGAAAGAGAAGAAAGAAAGAAAGAAAAAAGAAAGGAAACAAGGTAGAAAGAAAGAAAAGAAAGAAATAATCTATTCTCCTGCAAACTTTCTCCCCTCCGTTCTTCCCCCCAGCTCCCCCACATGTGAGGATCGTTCAAACTCGGTACCTTCCAGTCCAACCCCCCCAATGCCTGCCCCTGCTTTGGTGCATGACATCCTGAGGGTCCCTGGCTGGGTTCCTCTGAGCTCTCCTCTCCAAGGTGTGAAATATGCCCCAGACAGGCCAGCCCTATGACTCGGCAAAGAGGACCTTCTGCAAAGAAATGCCAGGAACACATCCCTCACCCAGGGACGTTATTTCACCCCAGACCCATTTTTTCAGACTCTAAAGCCAGTCGTCATTTGAACACCCCATGTGAAATTGTGAATCTGTGTATGATTCTGATGTTTTTGGAGACAGGGTCGGGCTCTGTGGCTAAGGCCAGGGCCCAGGGACACAACCATCATTCTCCACCAGCTTCAAAATGGTGGTCATCGGTGATCTTCCTGCCTCAGCTTCCAGAGTGGTAGGGATGATAGGAACCTCAACCCCAGGCTCCTGTGCAGACGGGTGCACAGACAGGGTCTCCCTGCATGGCCTGGGCTGGCCTTCAGTTCCTGGGCTACAGCCACCCTTCCGATTCGATCTCCCAGAGTGCTGGGATTCCAGGCATCATCTGCTGTGCCTGGCCTTCTGGTTCATTTTCGTTGAAGGATGAGGCTGGACTCAGGGACTCAACCTTGTCATCCCAGTGCTTTGCGAGGCCAAAAACAGCAGGTGGCCCCAGCCCACGTGTCTGAGATGTGCCTGGGCACCTTGGTGAGAACTTGCCTCTACCCTCTGTCCTAAATGAGCTAGGCAAGTTGGTGTGCATCTGTCATTCTAGATTCATGGAAGCCCTGGGATGGAAGGCTCGCTTGAGCCCAGCGTGCTGAGGTTGCACTGGCCAGGCATGGTGGCACCCACCCTCCCAGTTACAGGTGATGTGGTGACCTCCATCCCAGGGCGTTCCTTTGCATCATCACTGATGAAAGAGCATGGAAGTCCAGGCAGGGCACCATGACTCACAGCAGTCAGCCCCACAAACTGGGATGCTGAGGCAGGAGGTTGCCTGAGTCCAGGTTTTGGCAACAGGCCGGGCAACATTGCCAGATCTCATCTCAATGAGAGGTACCCAAGTTCAAGACAGGTGTGGTGGCCCCCAGAGTCCTGGCTCATTGGGGGCTTAGGCTGGAGTACCGATTGAGCCCCACAGGCCCTGTGAACCATGAATGTGCTGCCGCACCCCAGCCTGGCCAACAGACACTCTGGTGATAAAAAGGATGCCTCCCACGTGTGTCAGGATGGGAGACCACTGCTCCCCAGGGAATGGTCCTCATGGGCAGGGCAGGATGGAGTGATCAGGAGAGGAAGAGGCCTGCACTCCTGCCCGAAGGTGGCAGACAGGGTGATCACAACCTGGGCTGGCCATGGCATTGCCAGACCACATTGATCACTCTGTTCCCACCACCACCCTAGCTCGGGGCCATTTGACTTGTGGGATCACACACGTCTTTGCTGTGGGCCCCGAGTGTGAAGATTCTAGGCAGGCCTTTTGGGGTGTGTGGCTGAAGGTGTGGGTTAGACGAGACCGGTGGCCAACTTAGAACCTTCCCACAATGTCAGGCCGGAACGTGACTTTTTCTCTCCTATCCTTGAGGGTGACTCCTCACGCTGGGTGGCAGGGGTGGTGGTGGTGGTGGTGGCGATTATTATTATTTGGATTCGGAATCCCACTCTGTCACCCAGGCCAGAGCTCAGGGCCTTGTTCATGGGAACTGTGGACTCCACCTGTCAGGCTCAGGCTTAGTAAAACGAAACAGTTTATTGTGATTATTATGAGTGTTTTAATTTTAGTAATGCAAGAAAACAGATGGATGGCCCTATAATTTGTAGTATACACAAACTTTTTGCATTTTAGAGTACATGATTAATATAGAAAGGTTAAAATAGTACAAAAGGCTTTGCGATTTTATTTAGAAAAAATGTTAGGAAAACATGTTAGTCATTAAGTTGTTAAAAGTTTGGATGGTTAGGGTTAATAGTTTGAGAAAACAAGTTATGAAAAATTACATGCTTTAAAGATTCTATTAGTGGATATTGTCACAAATTTGAGGGAAGACAGACAGTATTTCTTCCCCGTTAAAACAATGATCAAAACAAAATAAATACGTCTGAGTTTGAAGGCCAAACTGTATGTCATTGAAAGTAAAAAAAGAACTTGAAAAAAAAATAAATGGCAACTGTCCTGCACAACATCAGAGTCAATGTCAAAGTTTTCTCCTACGCCAACGCTGTTCCTCATTCAGGAAACCCTGACCTACTTGAGTTGAACTCCTGCAAGTGGTGTCCGACCAGGGACCTGAAAGTTTAGCCATACTTTAATCTGAACGGATAAAACCTTGCCTAAAAACCTGCAGACCCCTCAGTAGAGCATAGCTAGGAATGGTAAGCAGTTTTAGAGCTGTGATATGAACTTGGGTCAGAGTGAATTCAAACAAAAAGATTGTTCATAAGTATTTTGATGCATATGCTTTCTAAAAGAGAAATTAAAGTTTGCTCTACATGATTATCTTGTTTTCTCCATTTTGTGCAAGAACAGTGCCACTGGTTCCCTGAAGAAGGCATCGTTAATTTAGAAACATGGGCAAAGTTTGGGGAAAAATTGAAAGTTTACTACACTCTCCACGCTCCGGACCAAGTGTCTGTGGGTACTATTGCATTATGGAATATAATTAGAGATGTCTTACATCCACAACAAAAGATTGGTAAAATAACCATTAGAGTAAAAAAGGAACCAGGTGAAAGAACTCCTTTACTAATCCCTGTTCCGTCTCAGCCAATGTTAGTCACTGCCCCTGTTGATGATGATCCTCTACCCCCTGAGGGTAAGGAAAGCTTAAAAGAAGAAGAAGCTAGGTATCATGAAGAAAAATGTACAGATAATTTAAATTTGCACCTTGGCACCTAAATCCCTCCGGCAAGTGGCCCCAGAGGGGAAGGGATTGTGATTTGTGACCGTCTTAATTTAAGAGGAGAAAATCGACTTTCTATATGATCCCTGTTTTATAAAAGGGCTCTTGTCTCATATTTTAAAAAGTCACCATTCCTGTTAATAAGGCAACTATTCTAGATTTACTTATCCAATTACAGCAACTAATAATTGTTAGAAACCAACCATTTTACATAGGTCATATTAGATTTCATCAGGACTCCATGGACTTCTACATCAAGGTAATCAATTAGAAGATGCCTTGACATAATCGGTCATATGGTTTCTCCTTGTAGGTTCTTTAGTCAATCAAGCTCAACAATCCCATAAAATTCATCAGCAAAATGCTGCAACTTTAAGGCACCAACTTCACATTCCAAGAGAAACGGCTAGGCAAAACATAAAAAATTTGTACTTCGTGTCCTACTTCTAATAACCCCCTTCCCTTAGGAGTTAATCCCTGTGGATTAAACCCTAATGTTTTGTGGCAAATGTATGTTACTCATTTCCAAAGATTTGAAAAATTTTCTTTTCTACATGTGATAGTGCACACATTTTCCCATGTAATTTTAGCCTCACCCAAAAC
>NW_007233686.1:0-26556 GCF_000164805.1 Carlito syrichta | reverse complement strand
ATGATCTGAAGATCATTTCGAATATAACTCTCCATGCAAGCATTAGCAATCAATTAGACTTGTCAAGAAAGTTGAAAATCATTTTCTAATTCTCTCCTAGTACATGAAATATCCATTCACTTTCCCCATATAGAAATCTGTTTCTTTGACATACACTGGAACTATAACTCCTTTAAAAAACACAAACACATACTACTAGTCTCACAGAATGAAAGGTACAGGTCAGATGTTCATAGATCTATCATATGGAAGAACAAAAGGATCATCAGTAAACATTTAAAGCTAAATGATATCTGGAAAATAAACATTTTCAATAGGTGCTGGCCTAGAAATCAAGAGACTAATTCTACTATTGACAGTAAATGTGAATGTTAATAAGTATACATGAGTGTGCATGATAGTTTCTATTATATAACATTTTTGAGTGCAAAATATATGTTTGGCACAATCCAATGAAAGTGAAATCTATGATGCAGAGATAATTCAAGAATGTCCACAGTTGTACAAACTAAAGTGAGAATTCAAGCCCAGGTTCACCTTCTCCAGAGTCCATGCTTCTCATGTTTATGTCAAGCCACCTTGTAAGTAACTGAATAACTTTGGGCAATTTATTTACCAACTCAGATCCTGGTTTTTTCATCTATAAAGTAAGGAGTTATTCCCTCCCTTCTAGAAAACTGTTTAAGTTTATATTATACAAACTCAAAAGGTTACTTTTGAGTTGCTAGTAGCTATCAAAAACTTAGAATGTATTGCTGGGGTTAGATACAACATTTTCCTACGTAGAGGTGCAGAGGGGAGCAGAAGAGGTGGTAAAGGGACATTAGGCAGCTAAAAAAGGACCATTTTCTTTCTTTCCCCATTTGGCTAAGGATTACACAAAGTTGTGCCAGAGGAAAGGAGTAAAGTTAGAAAAAACAGAATCTAGATGAGTAATTTTTTGAGTTGGAGTCTCACTCTATTGCCCAGGCAGTGCAGTGGCATGCGCACAGCTGCCACAGCCTCGACCTGCTGGGCTCAGGCGATCTTTCTGCCTCAGTCGTCCAACTACAGGCATGTGCTACCATGGCCAGCTAATTTTTTGATTTATTGTAGAGATGAGGTCTCGCCAAGTTGCCCAGGCTGGTCTCAAACCCCTAGGCTCAGGCAATCCTCTCATCTCGGCCTCCCAAAGTGCTGGGATTACAGGCTTGAGCCACCATGCCCAAGCCTAAATTAGTTTTTAACTGGATATATAACTCTGAGGAGTCACAGCGCTGTTCTGAGGGCCTGTTTCATTATCTATAAAATGAGGATCACCAACTGAACACCAAAGTCCGTTTGGCTCCAAAACTGTAATTCCGTGAAACTAACTCGTGATAAGCATACCCCAGGGACTGAAAACCCTGACTACCTTGTAATCATCATCTGCCAATTTCTTCTTGTTGTTGATCCAATTCTTTAGGTCATCTGAGTCTTGATACAATTGTTGCAGGAGCAATGAATTCTTCAGCAATCTGCGTAGGGTGGCAGCCCTTTCACGTAGGGCATCCCGCCGGGCCAACAGCTGCAAAAAACCACGAGTAAACTCACTGCCAGCAAAACTGAATATGGGCACATGAGATTCACTGCCCATCCTGGTCTCCATATCCCCAATACTTTCCCTGGCCCCAGTGCAGAGACTGTCAGAAGCTCTGGGACCTTGGACATACCCCGTCACGGATAGCAGCAATGTTCTCTGAATCATAGTGGTCCTTGTCAATCAATTTGGTGGCAGTCTTGCCTACGGTCTAAAAGAAAGAGTGGTGTTCCCTCAGTGACCATCGAGTAAATCATCACAGTGTGGATTGCTGTTTGGAGATGAAGCACAACAATGTGGGAAGAGGGCAAGTTTTAATGACAGAAGATCTAAGTTTGAATTTCTGACATAAATTGTATTTCAAAATACATAACTTACACATGTCAATTACCTTCTCTGTGCCACAATACATTTTTAAAAATCCAGGTTACAGTAAATAAATTCAGATGTCACCATAAGTTGAATATTTGATCTATTCTTAAGTCTTCAAGGGGAAGCACTATCAAGGGTATAACCATGTCCAGTGGCCAGTCTACCTATCCATCTGTTCATCTATCATGTGTATCTGTATCTATTTCTACATCTCCAGCTACATGGGAAGAAAAGTTAGAAATTGTAGTGGTAAATTTTTATCCATACTCCTCCAAACCCATCAAATTGCTAGAGCTCAGAATTAACAAATTGGAATACAAAAATGATCTGAAATAGCACTTTATAAGTAACAAATTATTTTATGCTGTTAGCTTTTACCAATTAGAATCAACAGAAAGAACAAGCATATAGATTAATAAGGGACTTTATTAAGCTCCATATTGATTGATGATTAGCAGAGAAGACTGAGAATTTGTTCTTACTATTGTTACTCTGGTGATGGTGTGTGTATGTGAAGAGGAGGGAGTTAGCACCATCCTACGAGAGAGCCAAAGACATATTATATATTGGACCCATGAAGTTTTCCTTTAATTTCTTTGAGTTCTGCTTATATATTAACCCATTTTCTGGAACATTGTGCCTTGAAGTTCACAGGAAAATTTTGTAGTATTAGTAGATGAAAAACTAAAGATAAAGGTATACAGTAAAGGAAAAATATACTGTAAAAGAGAAAAGCAGATAGTATTTAGGTATCTAGATATTACTACAGAAAAGAAAACTAGATTAAGGCGTTATTAGAGAGAGAAAAAAAGCAAAAAATACATTTTAAACATTTACCTAATGAATCCATATTGAATAAGTATCTAATTGCTTTCATTTACACTCTAGAAAAAATAAAATACAATCATGCACTTCATCAGAAAAAAAAAGGCCTTCAATCTTCCAAAATTTTTCAGATATACTTTGTAGGACAAGAAATGTACTGATAAAAATGGGTATGATTTTTTTTTTCTGGATATTTTCTCTTGTTTTCTGACAGACAAGTGTTCATTAAGAATTGGCCTTCACATTATATAAGTAATTTATATATTTATAAAATTAAATCAAAGAGTTTAAAAAGTACATAAATAAACACTACTAACAGCAAAATAATGGATGTAACTTGATTAAGGATAATCCTCATGTCATATCTGGCAGTTATAGAAATAATTTTATCTAGGGACAGGTATTGTGTGAGCTGAAGTATACAAACAAGAAGCCAATACCCAGACATGGGCCCATTTCTTACTGTGGTCTTCTATTCCTGGGTCATAAAGACTTCCTCAAAGTCATCATGCTTCTGCAGAAGGGCTTCTACACTGCCCAGTGAGTTTCCCAGATCCTCGTTTTCCAGGAAGGCCTATAGAAACAGAAAGACACATCCAGCTTTGTCTGACTGTTGAGAAACATTCCTCTTTGAATATCTCTGAGACAAGAAATAAGGAAGGAGGGAAGAAGGTTGGAGAGCAAGGTAGGAATTAGCACAAATTAAGACAGTGGGTAAAGACTAACTTCAGACAGCAGGAGCTTTATTCTCCTTACTGATGCTCTCATACAATTTTCTCACCTGCGTTTCTGGGTCTCCACATGGAGTTCCCCAGTCAATCTAGGCATTATTCTGAGCTCAAAACTGCCTTAAGGGACCACTCACCTCCACTCTTATTAACATTGCCTGACTCATCACAGTTTTATCTCCTGACCCCTCACCAACTTGATATTTATGTTGTCTTATGTTCAATTGTAGTTCAATCTCTCTGTTTGTATTTCAGTATTCTTATATGCATTTGTCCATGAGGAAATAGAAAGAGCCTTATAGAAACGGTTCATCTTTTCTTCTTCTTGTGGATCACCCTCCAGGACACAGGACAAGCTTTGTCTCACAGGAGTGATTGTGAGTGTGCTCATAATAGTCATGGTGGTAAATGATGGGTGAGGAAGATGATTTCTAGAGACTGGCTAAACCCCTCCTGTTACCTCTTGTCTACTCATCCAACTTTCCACTTGCTCACTGTCTTGGTAGAAGAGATGCAAGTTCAGGCACTGCACATACTGATGCTGACGCTTGTCCCACAGTTCCAGCAGGGCTGCCCAGTTGTTGGCAAGTATTTCCATCTTTGGAAAAGAGATGATGCACAAGGAAGGCAATTAATTTATTTAATCCTACATTTATCAAGCATCTAATACATTCAGTCGTTTGAATGATACAAAAATGATAGGAAATGGACTTTTAAGATTTCAACATCAAGCAAATATTTGCAGTATAGGAAAAATGAGATAAATTCTATAAAAGAGGTACAAACACACTCAATATGTATAAAGAAAGAAGACAAATTCTGATGGGAAAGAACCAAGGAGTAGAAGTACGGGAAAGCATGGAAAGTATTCTACCAAACAGATATTTAAAAGGCAGAGAGCAGATATCGGGATTGCAGGAGGATAAAATTCCATGAGCAAATGATATTATTGGAACTCCAGGTAATTGTTAGATTGTACAGTGTGCTCTAGAGAAAAGTGTAGTGTCTAAAAAAGGGTAGACATTTGATGAAATTCAAGTTCATAAAGCGCTTATAATGTCAGACTGAAGAGTTTGAATTTTATTCTGAAAACAAATGAGAACTACCAAGGAAAGAGAAAAGAGACATTCTCAAACACATTAAAAACTAAAGAATAAACCTTTGTCTTTGGCCAACTATCTACCCAGGAAATTCTAGCTTATTACAGATGCTGCTGTGTTAACTTCATCAAAAAAGCAGTACAAATTCTCAGAGTCCAGGGACAGTAAGTGAGATTTTAAAGACTTTGGTTTATACTATTCTTTTGGCAGAAGCTTGTTACCAATAAAAATCTATATTGTAATGTCCCCACAGAATTCTGGAAGAATTCAAAACAAGGCTATCACAAGCTGACCCATCTCACAGTGCTGCAGACTGTGCCTGGAATCTAGTGAGATGCAAAAAGCCATGCATATCTTTTTAAAAATTTTTTTTCATTTTAAAGATGTGGGGTACAACTCAGATTTAGGTATACAAGTGGTCATCATCCAGGTAAAGTCTGGGCCTCTCTTTGGTCCCCACTTCACCTGGTTTGAGATCAGGTACCCTTATTGATGTTATGTGCCATGCAAATCTTATTGTGACTATCATCCCAAGGAGACTCTGAACTCTACAACTGAAGCAAAATCTCTCTGTGTTAGGGGCTGAGGTGAGACCCTGTGATCCAGGAGTTTATGATAACGGCAAACCTGATTGCTTCACTCAGTGGAATTGTGAGTGTTTAAAGTTTTCTTGTTGTTTAATGTAAATGTGAAAAGCAGAGATATTAAAAAATCAGCATAATTTGAGATTGTGAAGGAGAGAAGAAAAAGTACAGGTGTCACCCATGTGCCAGACACTGTGTGAGTCTCTGTAGGGCACCCAAAGATGAATAAGGTATAGAATTTACAATCTAGAGGTAAGCATATGTCCAAAGACAAAAGGGTATGGAGATTTCAAATTAGGTAGAAGTCGAAGAGTTGATGAAATAAAGGATCGGTGTGAGGAAGCACACATATGTCCTGAGAATTTCAAGGGAATCAATTTAGCTAAATAGTACAGTTGTCATTTGGTGTCTGTGGGTTCCTTCTTTGGGTTTAAAAAACTGTGGATAAAAATATTTTTTAAAAAATTTTTATTTGTATTCACATACACAGAATTTTTTTCTTGTCAATATTCTCAGTGTAAAAAATAATACAGTATAACAACTATTTGCACAGCATTTATACTGTATTAGGTATTTTAAGTAATCAAGAGATGACTTAAAGTATGCATGAAATGATTCTGGCATCTGAGAGAGGTCCTGGAACCAATTTCCCACAGATTGCAAGGGACAACCTTATGTGAAAGAAAGCCATGTAAAAGCTGGGTCCATATTATTAACATGTCTATATGACTTCTTTTCCCACTTAGAGATTACTATATTTTTATAAGACTAAATATGGGTTAAATATGATATCAAAATTACACAAACTCTGTTAAATTAAATCACCTTTTCCCGAACTTCATCGGAGGCTTCGTGATTGGCATCCAGGAGGGCTTGACCAGTCTCATCAGCAGATTGAAATCGGTCATCGTAAGAGTCAATCTCATGCTGTGGTCACAAGACAACATGTCTCAATACGCAGCAAGAAACCTTCTGACATTTCTGGCACTGGCCCAAATTGCCTGTACCCTCTTCCTCCTGGGCAGCCTTTCTTCTCTACCTTATGTTGCTGGTGTCTGTCCGTGGCTGAGATCTGCATAGTGGATGTCACTGTCATTGACTCCGTGGTCCTCCTGCCCTCCTGCACCTGAAACATACATAGACAAAGATTGAATCTGTGTCTTGGGAGCCTGTATCCCTCCCCACTGGCACGAACCCCAAGACCGTGGCCACATCCACCATCCCCTCTGCAGGGCTCATTCCCCAACAGCAAAATCAGGAGAAAGGGAGACCAAGATTCTGGGCCTAGAAGGAAAAATGCAGCCTGCCTCTCTCTGTCTCCATCTTCTTCTTCTTCCCAAATGTCTTCCACAGGTACAGGCCAGCTCCCAGGATCAACAGCACAGCCACAATGGCCCCTAGGATGCTTAGCCTAACCATGCCTGGTGCACCTGTTTCCCTCACACAGAGAGTGGGAAAGGCTAAGGCAGGAGAGAACTTAGAGACCCATTGACAGGGGGAAAGAGAAGGAGAAAATGGGTAAAAATGTGGAAAGGAACCCAGGGCAGAAGCGGAAGAAGACCATGGCAGGTTCACTCTATCAAGTGGCCACAGAAGTGCTGCTTGGTTCCAGGGACACCGAGGTAAAATAAGACCATGTCTGCACCCAAGAGCAGTTCATCATCCAGGATGGAAGACTGTGAAAGTACCAGCTGCCAGACAGAGGGAAGTATCATTGAATGTCATCAAGAATGGCTTCCCAGAGAAGGTGCTGGGTAAAATGAGTCTGAAGTGGGGATTTTCCATGCATTCAGGATGGAGCATTCCAGGAAGGCAGAACAATGTATCATAAAATGACTGTGTTAAAATGCCGGCCCTGGGGGTTATTAGCTCCCCACTTAGGCAGGGGAGAGATAGGGCAGGGAAGATCTGGACAAAGAGGGTCAGAAGGAGGCAGGAGTCTGTACCCAGGGGGTCTTGTGGTCCTGCTAAGTGCTGAAATTCAACTGAAACTTCAATATGGGTGTGGGTAGGATGTAACAGGTGGTTTTACATGATGCTGATACCTCAAACCCCTCCAACAACTTGTGGAGAAAGGGTTAGAGAGGATAAGGTTGCACACATGGGACTGGTACATGCATTCATTCAGTGAACACTGATTGTCAGTACATTTTACCAGAAGCAGTTCTGTGTGATGTGTGCAGTTGAGACCAGAAATGTGGGCTGAAGAGCATCTGAGCCCTGAATCCTATGGAGAGTAATTGAGATCAAGTCCCACAGATGACACAGACAATGACACAGTCTGATCTGCTTTTCCAAGGCCCACTCTGGATGCCCCGAGGAGGACGGATGGGTGGGAGGGGTTGGGAATAGGGCATGGATTAGAGAGATGCCTAAGGCAGGGCAAGTGAATGAGACTCCCAGTCTTCTGTAGGGGTCACCAGATGTAAGGTGGTGCTGATACACAGGGTCAGGAGGAGAGCCAGAATCTTCAGGCCCCAGAGCTACCTGAGCTCCAGATGCCCCTCATCTCCAAGAGACACCACTCACCTTGTGAACCGAATTTTTCAAGTACTTCTGTTTTTCTGGTCCACCTGGTTGCTGACCACACAGTTGAGGTTAGAATGGTACTGGCTCAGGGACAGGCTCACAGCCAGGGTCCAGGGGTTGGGGGCAGGTCCTGGTGCCCTCTGCTCCAGCTCCCTGTGAAGGCCCTGGCCCCCCAGGTCACATTCAGGTCCTCTGTGGCCCCTGGTGCCCTGCACTCCAGGGTGACATTGCACCAGCCTGGTGTGATGGATGGTGACTTGGCCAAGATCTCAGGATGGGGCACAGGCTCTAGGGCAAGAGAGGACAAAAGAAAGGAACCTCACTGTGTGGAGAACATGACACTTCACACTTTCATGTGAACATGAACATGTGAAAATGTGTGGAGAACATGACACTTCACACTTTCTCCTCATTTTCTCACTGAAGTCATGGCATGCTCCCTATAAGGAAAGTGAGTGCGTTTTACAGAGAAATCACAATTTTCCCCAAGCTAAACACTGAGGAGGTGAAAACAAGAAGGGACTAAGGGAACTAAGAGAGCCCCTTAGTTCAGTTCCATGTATTTTTCCTACATTGAACAAATCTTCAAAGTCTCCAAAAGGAAATAAAACCTAGACTCCCCCTTCCCTGAGCACATTATATTAAAAAATTGAGGGCTTTCCTGGGAGAAATAGAAGTCTGGGGCAGAAGTGCTTGTCTTGGCCCAGGGTCCTTCCCTGCATCATAGCAGAGACGGTGCCTGAAACTGCACAGCCTCGGTGTAGGGGAGGAGACATCAGAACAGGTCTGGGGGGCCAGAGAGAGGACCACACTTCCAACAGTGGACACATTTGAGGGAGACGCAGTGGTATCAGCTAGGACTGACAACTCTGAGTGAGGTTAGGACATGACACTGAACCTGAGGTGCAGACAGGAAGTGAAGAGACAGGTTCATGGACAGCTCCTTCACAGGAACCCAAAGATGCACCAGCCACTCTCTCCATGGCAGGAGATTCCCTATGCTGGGAGGAACTATAGGAAGGAAAGAGTTGGCTAAACAGATTTCCTAAGAAGCACTGCAGTATAAACTCCTACACCTATGGAGGCTTTGAAGGCTGAATTGTGGAGACTTGAGTGAATGAGGTTGGCCTGGGGCTGGCACTGGGGCTGAGTGGGAGAAGAGGGATGGCAGGACTCAATACACAGTGATTTCTTAGAGAGATGGGCAGAATAGCGGCCACAAACATGTCCACATTCTGATCCTGGGAACCTGGGAAGAGCTTAGGTTGAGTGTACAAGGGGAATTCAGCAGGCAGATAAGATTAAACTTTGCTAACAGGTGAAAACTGAGAGATCATTCTGGATTATGGAGTTGGTTCAGGAAACATCAGGATCCCTAAAAGTGAAATAGGGAGGAAGGGGGGTTGAGAGGGATCCAAGGTGAGAAGGACTCCACCCACCTTTGTTGGCTTTAAACATGGAGGCAGGTGGCCACATGCCAAAGGATGCTGGCAGCCACGAGCAAGTGACAAAGTAAAGATTCTCTTCTGGAGCCTCCAGAAAGAACAACTCTGCCAGCATTTTCATTATAGCCCAGTGGAACCTATGTCAGACCTATGACCAACAGCACAATGAAGCAAAAAATGTGTCTTATTTCAAGCTGCTAGTGTGTGGTGATCTGTTATGCCAATCATAGAAAATGACGACACTAATTAAGTAGCATCATTTATATAAAGGAAAGTCAGTATTATTAGAAAAATTACTATTTTGCCCAATTTCCATTTCCTCTTCCAAAACATTGAAGTGATTTTCTCCCTGGTGTGATTACCTGCTCTCCATCTGTGGTGACCTCGCTTGCCTGATTTTTAAGAGCTAAAATAGAGTCTGAAGGCTGGAGTCTGAATGGGATTCTACAAAATGAGGCCAACAGGACACTCTAGGCACAGAGGAAGAATGCAAGTCAAGGGTTAGAGGAGAGGGTATTAGTTACCATAGATGGTGAGGTGGAACACCTGGATAAAGCTTCTTCTTCCAGTTAAGGTTACTTGAGCACAGTACTACCCACTGTCCTCAGCTCTCAGCAATCATCAGAGATGTCCTGTTGGGCATATGGACCTTCTGCTGGAACTTGTCCTGGAGACTGACCCAGGTTGGAGACTTGGCTCCCCTACAAACTTTCAGATAGATTGTGAAACCTGACTCAGGCCAAAGCCCCATGAGACTTCCAGGTCATCTCCTGGAACTGCTCCTGACTGATTGGTCACAGAAAACAAGAGGGAGTCTCCTCGGATTCTCTTCAGAGGAACATGTGTTCTAGAATCTTTCATTCCAGAGTCCTGGGCTCCAGAACTCTGGGCTGCAGTGCTGTAGACACCTAGGGAATTTGAGACAGGAAACATAAGTGTTTTCACATGGAGGACAGTTAGTACCACAGAACTTTTTGTTTTAATGAAATGCATCCAAAATTCTCCCTTGATTCTAGGGATGAACCTGGTACAACAAATTTGAAGCATGTCTGGGATCAAGTCTTGGTTCTAGTGAAGGATGACCTTGAATGGTTTACTCAACCTGCCTAAGCTCCAGTTTCCTTCCTTGCCCCATGATGAAAGCATGAATCACATGGGATCATGAGTCATAGACCCTTCGTGTTTAGCACATGCTAAGCGCATGATGGTAGGAAGCAGCTACTTAAGGGGCTCCCAAAGGTACCTCCCTCCTCCTGCCCACACCTGTGTCACCTCCTCCCCTGGAGGGTAGGCTGAACCTAGTGACTTGCTTTTAACAAACAAAATATAGCCAGGTGTTTGGGTATCACACAGGGTACCAGGCTCTGCACGATGTCTATCTCGCTCACTCTCTCTCGGTCTCCAACTCTCCTGCCAGCTCTTATGATGTGCCATACTGTGAGCTGCTCTATGGAAAGACCCACATGGCAGAGAACTGAGAGTGGCCTCTGGCCAGCACTCTCACTTCAGTCTGTGAGAGCCACAGGACCCGGGTAAACCACACCTGCATCCTGGTCCCAGAAACTGTGGAATACCGCATGTTGTTGTGGTAAGACACTGAGTTCTGGCGTAACAGGTCACACAACAATGAATAACTAAGGCAGTAATGAAAAGTTAAGTTCCTTCGCCTGCAGTCTCACTTAAATAGTGGGCACAGCCCAACAAGGCCAAAGGTACAAGAACTACCTGAGAGACCACCTTTCAGCTCCCAGAGCAGCCACCTCACAGATTCAGAACTTTGGTCGGTCCTTCCTAGCAATGAGCTTCACAATGTACCCCAACACCTACAGTGACACCACGCCACACACGAACTCCCACAGGAAGGCACTTTAAAGTCTCACAATCCAAAAGGTCTAGTTTCTCCTTCTTCCCCCAGAAAGGACTCACTCACCTTATAGTTTCATAACAAAGAGAGAACTCTCAAGAAAAAATTTTGAAGACCTCTTTTAGGGTGGTATTTGTTTACTTAAAGGTGCATCTGCCAATATTTATTAATAAAGAAAAGACATGCAAATTTAATCTTCAGTTGGGCATCCAGGATAATAATTAATTGCAAATAATTAGAATCCCTCAGTTAGGAGGACATGAATGAGAGAAAGGAAGGGAAATCTGTTATTTTAGTTGAATTGTGTCCCCCAGAAAAGATAGGTTGAAGTCCCGAACTCAGCACCTCAGGGGTGACCTTACATAGAATTAGGGTCTTTGCAGATATATCAAGTTAAGATGAGGACAGAGGGTGAACCCAAATCCAATATGGCCAATGTCCTTATGAAAAGGGGAAATTTAGACACAGACCCTGACATGAACAGAGGGAAGATAATGGGGAAAGACGCAAGGAGAAAACACATGAAGCTGCAGGATTAGACTGATGAGGTTGCAAGACAAGGAACACCACAGACTGCCAGCAGACACCAGAAGCTAGAAAGGGCCCAGGAAGAATTCCCCTTTTATGGACTGAATATGTATGTGCCTCCAAAATTTACGTGTTATTGCCTTGAAACCCTGTGTGGCTTATTTGGAGATGAGGCCTCTAGTGAAGTAAGGTTAAATGAGATCACAAGGGTGGGGCTCAGATCCAATAGAATTAGTGCCCATTTGTCCTTATAAAAAGACATACCAGGCCCAGCATTGTGGCTCAAGCCTATAACCCCAGCACTTTGGGAGGCTGAGGTGAAAGGATTGCCTGAGTCCACTGGTTCGGGACTAGTCTGGGCAACTTGGTGAGACCTCCTCTCTACAATAAATTTTTTAAAAAATAGCTGGGTGTGGTGGCTTGCATCTGTGGTTCCAGCTACTTGGAAGGCTAGGTGAAGGATCACCTGAGCCTAGTAAGTCGAGGCTGCAGTAGCCGTGAGCATGCCACTGAACTCTTTCCTGTGATAGAGGGAGATTCCAACTCAAAAAAAAGACTTACCAAAGGGCAGGCAAGCAAGCTCTCTCCATGCACATATGCTGATGAAAAGCCGTGTGAAGACATAATTAGAAGACGACCTTCTGCAAAACCACAAGAGGGCCTTCATCAGAAATCTAATTGGCCAGAACCTTGACTTTAGAATTCTAGCCTTCACAACTATGAGAAAATAACCTTTTGTTATTTTTGTTAGTGTTTAAGATGACCACCTAGGAGCAGCTGACTCACACCTCTCACAGAAAAACCCAAGGAATGGAGCCCAAGCTGTTAGAGATCCCCAGCAGTCAGAGATCCCCAGCAGAGATCTCCAGTAGTCAAGGCAGGTTGAAACGGAGAATGCACCCCCAACCCACAGAGGAACACTGAGATACACAGAAATCAGGGAGGACAGAGAACAGGCAGCTGGCTTTTTTGAGCCAGGAAGCCCCTTTCTGCTCAGCTCATGTTCGAAACAGAGCAGCCTCTGGATGTGGGAAATGGTGAGTGTGGGAAATTAGGACTCAAGGCTTGCTGCCACCATGGACTGGGAGAGCCTCCACAAGCCTCACAAGATTCCAGTCCCACATGGGAAACAGCCTGGATACAACACAGCTGCATGCTGCCAGAGCCCATGAGGAGCTGGGAACCCATTTGAGCTCTGAAGACTTGTAACCAAATCATACCCAAGCACTCATTTTCTGCAGGCAGGGCTCGGTGACCAGCTCCTAGGCCAGGAAAGAATTCCGGTTCAGCAGCTTTCAAGCACGCGAAGAGCAAAGTTTGCTGCTGCAGATAGCTAAGGTTTGGCACAAGCTGCAGTGAGAAAGCCTGTTGCTGCTTAAAGAACTTTTGAGTTCTGAGCATAGTCAGTCTCTAGCAATGGTAGGGAGGTCAGGAGAAACTCTATTGTTCTAGAAACCCCTCTCTCACATGAATGTTTCTGGGCAACAAATAGCTCTGCCCTTCCTGCAGCACTGCCACAGTGGTCAGGGGGTCTATCCCTCCTCCCAATCGCTACTGAGTGCTCAAAGCTGGGGCTTGGTACACTGACCAGTCAGTTCTGGCTGGCAGGAAAAACACTGCTGAAGAAAGAAACTTTGAGGTTTGAGCCCAAACTGCCACAGACAAGGAAAGGGGAACCAGGAGGCAATGCGGGTGTGAGGGGGGACGGGGGCTGTTATGCTGACAGCCCCTCTCTCTTCCTTTGTGAACTCTTTTGTACAACAGAAAAAGTTCAACCATCCCCACAACAAGGCCACGGTGGCCAGGGGACCCATTTCCCACTGGTGTAAGCAATCGTGTCTATTGAGGGGAGCTGGAGAGGAGTGCGGTATGACCTGACTGGAGTCTCATGTTTAACATATTTATTTGTTTATTCATTTATTTTGAGTTGTAGTCTCAGTCTGTTGCCCAGGTAGGAGTACAGTGGCATGCTCATGGCCACCGCAATCTAGTGACATTTTTAAAGAAAAGCAATTCCAGCCAACAATTTCCAACCCCAACCCAAGATAAGTTTCATGAATGAAGGAAAATTAAAATCCTTCCCAGACATTCAATTCCTAAGAGAATACGCCAACTCCAGACCAACACACAAAAGCACAGGCAAGCACAGAGTTAACAGACAATACAACTCAACCACAAAAACTAAAAAGCTAACATCACACTGATATCCAAACCTGGCACAGACCCAACAAGGAAAAAAAACTATAGGCCAATCTCCCTGATGAACGTAGATGCAAAAATTCTCAACAAGATTCTAGCACACTGATCCAACAACACATCTCAAGAATTATCTAATATGACGAAGCAAGCTTCATTCCCGAGATGCAGGATTGGTTCAATATCCACAAGACCATACCTGTAATTCAGTACATCAACAGATGTGAAAACAAGAACCACATAATTTTATCATTAGATGTGGAAAACGCTTTTGACAAAATTTAACATCCTTTCTTGATTAAAAAAAAACAAACCTGATCGTTTAGGAGAAGGAACATTCTTTAAAATAGTAAGAGCCATCTATGATAAACCCACGGCCAACATATCGCTCAGTGGACAGAAGTTGGAGCCATTTCCCCTGAAAATGGGGACAAGACAAGATTCTCAACAAGATTCTAGCACACTGGATCCAACAACACATCTCAAGAATTAGATGTTCAACATAGCGTCAGAAGTCCTAGCTAGAGCAATCTGGCAAAAGAAGGAAATCATGGGTATCCAAATAGGAAAAGAGGAAGTTAAGCTATTCCTCTTTGCAGATGACATAATCCTATACCTTGAAAACCCAAGGGAATCTGTCAAAAACCTCATTGCTCTGATAAATGACTTTGGCAATGTCTCAGGGTACAAAGTCAATGTGCACAAGACAGATTCTTTATACACACACACACACACACACACACATTTTGAGTTAGAGTCTCACTCTGTCTCCCAGGCAAGAGTGCAGCAGCACACTCATGACCAATGCAGCCTTGACCTGTTGGGCTCTGGTGACCCTTCCAACTCAGCCTTCCAAGTAGCTGGAACTACAGGCATGTTCCACCAAGCCTGGCTAATTTTTTGATTTATTGTAAGAAATGACGTATCACCAGCTTGCCCAAGCTGGTTTTGAACTCATGGGTACAGGCAATCCTCTCACTTCAGCCTCCCAAAGTGCTGGGATTATAGGTGTGAGCCACCACGCCCAACCTGATAAATGTATTTTTATACACCAACAACAAGTAGGCAGAGAACCAAATAAAAAGTACAATCCCATTCACAATAACCATAAAAAATTAAATACCTTGGCATCTTCCTAACCAGAGAAGAGAAAGTCCTCTACAATAAAAATAACAAAATGGCACTCAAATAAATCAATGAAGACACAAACAAATGCAAAGTACTCCTTGCTCACGGATTGGAAGAATCAATATTGTTAAGATCGCCATCCTACCCAAGGCAATCTACAGATTCAACACAATATCTATCAAATTACCAACATCATTCTTCTCAGACCTGGAAACAACAAAGCAGAAATTCATATGGAAACAAAAAAATCCACAAATGGCCAAAATGATCCTCAGAAAAAACAAACAAACAAAGAAAAAACCACAAAGCAGGAGATATCACATTTCCAGACTTTAAACTTTATTATAAACCTACAATAATCAAAACAGCCTAGTACTGGTACAAGAACAGATATATAGACCAGTGGAACAGGATAGAGATTCTGGAAGCAAAACCTCTATTTCTCAACCAACTCGTCTTTGACAAAACGACCATCAAAAATCACTGGGGAGAGGAAACTCTATGCAGCAGATGTTGCCTGGAAAACTAGCTGACTGCTTGTAGAAGAATGAAACAGGACACTTATATATCACCATAAATAACAATCAACTCTAAATAGATCAAAGCCCTAAACATAAAACTTCAAACTATAAAGAATCTTAGAAAACAGAGGAGATACCTTTATGCATGTTAGAATAGGTAACTACTTCTTGATCATAACTCTAAAATGTATGCATAAAAGATAAAATAGACAAGTGGGACCTTATCAAACTAAAAAGATTTTACAAAGCACAGAAACCATCAAGGGAGCAGAGAAATAGCCCACAGAATGGGGAAAAAAACTTGCAAACTGTATATCTGACAAAGACCTAACATCTAGGCTCTTCAAGGAACTCACATGAGCCAAAAGGAAAAAAAAAACAAAACAGCCCTATTAGAAAGTGGGCAAAGGACATGAATAGACACTTGTCAAAAGAAGATGTATGAACAGCCAACAGATACATGAAAAAATGCTAAGCCTCATTAATCATCAGATAAATGCAAATCAAAACCTCAATGAGATATCACTCCATTTCAGTAAGAATGACCATCATTAATAACTCAAAAAAATAACAGATGCTGGTGAGGATGCAAAGAAAAGGGAATGCTTCTACACTGTTGGTGGGAGTGTAAACTAGTACAACCTGTATGGTAAACAGTGTGGCGATTTTCAAAAGATCTAGAAATTGACCATCCATATGATCCAACAATTCTTCTTCTGGAAATATACCTGGAGGAACTCAAATCATTCTACAAAAGAAATACCTGTGTGCATGTGTTTATTATAGCCCTATTCACAATAGCAAAAACATGGAACCAAATGTGCTACCCATCAAAAGTGGACTAGATATAAAAAAATGTACATATACATGATGGAATATTACATAACCATAGAGAAGGACACATTTATGAACTTTGCAGCAACTTGGATGGATTTAGAGTCTATCATACTCAGTAATCTATCATAGAAACAATGAACTGAATACCATGTGTTCTTACTCAAAAGTAGGCCCTGAACATTTATCACAATACTACAAGGTATTGGCAGCAGCAGGACACTGTCAGAGAATGATAGGAGGGAGGGCACATAGTATCACTAAGGGTATCTGATCCTAAACCAGGGAAAGTAAGGAACAGTGGGAGGCCCAACCTTCACCTGTACATAGACTACTTATGTACCTAATCCTGACTTGTATCCCACATCTTTAAAATAAAATAAAACAAAACAAAAACTTAAAAAGCAAAGCAGCCTCTTAAGAGCAATGTGAAGGAAAAAATCTCACGTCAATAATTAATTTAAATGCGTATACACTGAACATATCACTCAATATGCATAGAGTGTCAAATTGGATAAAGAAATATAATTGAACCTTACACCGCTTCAGGAAACCCAACTCACTGTAAAGGACACTCGCAGACTCAAGGTAAAGGACTGGAGAAAGATCTAGGAAAAAACAAAACAAAACAAAACAAAAGAGCAGGAGTCGCTCTTTTTATATCAGACAAAATAGACTTTAAACCTATAAAAGTTAAAAAGGACATTGAAGAACACTGTATAATGTTAAAAGACTCAATCCACCAGCAAAAAAAAAAAAAAAAAAAAAAATCCATCTTGAATATACACATCCAACATAGGAGCATCCAGATTTATAAAACAATTGCTAATAGACAGACATACAATTATAGTCTGAGTCCCTGACTACAATAGACTGATCATCAAGGCAAAAAAATCTAACAAGTAAATTCAGAACTTTAACTCAACACTCAACCAACTGGACCTAATAAACATCTACAGAACACTTCACCCAACAACTACAGAATATACATTCTTCTCATCCATACATGGAACATACTCCAAGACAGACCACAAACTTGGGCCTAAATCAAGTGTAAACAAATTTCAAAAGGTCAAAATAATACCAACCATCTTCTCAGTAAAATAAAAATAAATATCATTGCCAACAGGAACCAAAAAAAACCACACAAACACATGTAAACTAAACAACATACTTCTAACTGACTTGTGGATTCACACAGAAATCAAGGTAGCAATAAAAATAATTTTGGAAACAAAAGGAAATGAAAACACAATATACCAAAACCTCTGGGATACCATGAAAGTAATGCTGGGAGGGAAATCTATATAGCATTGCCTGTGCATATGAAGAAAAGAGAGGGATCTCAAGTAAACAGTCTAACATCACACCTAATGGAGCTGGAAACTCGGGTGCAATCTACCAAACAACAGAAAAATTTACATTATTAAAATAAGTCACAGTTGAATGAAATAGTTAAAAAAATGATTAAGGTAAAAAAATTGAGTCTTTAAAAGGATATATAAGATTGACAAAACCCTGGCCAGGGAGATGGAGATTTCTATATATATATACACACACACACACATATATATATATATATATATAGAGAGAGAGAGAGAGAGAGATATCAATTTAACACAAATACAATTAAAAAGGCTATGTTACAACTGACCCTGAAGTAATTCTAAAAATAATCAAAGATTACTACAAATATCTGTATGCAAATAAAAAAAATAGAAAATCTAGAGGAAATGAAGGAATTCCTGGCATCACATAACCACCTAAGATTGAAACAGGAAGAAATCGAAACCCTAAGTTGATCAATAACAACCCAAGAAATCAACTGAATTCTACACGAGGTACAAGGAAGACCTGATATAAATCCTATTGCAAGTATTCCAGGCAATTGAGATGAAGGTATTCTCCCTAGCTCATTCTACTCAGCCAATATCATCCTAATAACCGCAAATGGAAAAGACCACAAATAAAGAAAATTGCAGGCCAATCTCCCTGATGAGCATAGATGATAAAATTCTCATAAGATTCTAGTAAATTTCATCCAGTAGCAAATTTTTAGGATCATTCTCATGACCAGGAGAGCTTTAATCCCAGGATGCAAGGCTGGTACAACACATGTAAATCAATAAACGTAATCCATCACATAAACAGTTATAAAACCAAGAACCACGCAATTATCTCATTAAGCACAGAAAAAACATCCAATGAAATCTAACATCTTTTCTTGATTAAAAAAAAAAATCCCTTGAACACCTAGGCATCAAAAGAACATTCCTAAAACAAAAAGAGCCATTTATTTATTACAAACCTGCAGTCAACATCATACTTAAAGGACAGAAGCCAAAAATATTTCTCCCAAAAACTGGAACAAGACAAGGACATACACTCTCATCCCTCCTATTCAACATAGTACTGGAAATCTTAACTAAAACAATCAGGTAAGAGAAAGAAATTAGGGGTATCCAAACAGCAAAAGAAGAAGTTAAGTTATCCCTCTTTGTGGATGATATGACTGTATATCTAGAAAACACTAGAGGGTCTGTCAAAAACCTCCTCACACTGATAAGTGACTTCAGTAAAGTCTCAGGATACAAAATCTATGTGCCAAAAATAGCTGTATTTCTATATACCAACAACAAGCTGGCTAAGATCCAAATAAAAACACAATACCATTTACAGTAGCTACACACAAAAAATAAAATACCTCAGCATCCACTCTTACAATAAGAACTACAAATCATTGCTCAAAGAATTCAAAGATGACACAAACTATGGAAAACATCCCATGCTTATGGATTGGAACAATCAATACCAGCAAGATGTTCATTCTACCCAAGACAATCTACAGATACAACACAATTCCTATTAAATTGTCATCAGTTTTTACAGACATGGAAAAGCCAAATTCACATAAAAGCAAAACGAGCCTGAATAGCTAAAGAAATCCTCAGCAAAAGGAACAAAGCTGGAGGCATCACACTTTCAGACTTTAAACTTTACTACAAGCCTACAGTAACCAAGCAGCATGGTACTGGAACAGGAATAGACACATAGACCAATGGAACAGGACAGAGAATCTGAAAATAAAACCACAGACCCTCAACTAATTCATCTTTGACAAAGTCAACAAAAGCAAACATTGGGGAAAGGAAACCATATTTTGTAAATGGAGCTGGTAAAACTGACTAACCACATAGGGAATGATGAAACTGAACCCCTACCAATTGCCATATACAGAAACTAACTCAAAATGAATCAAGGACTAAATGTAAAACCTGAAACAACAAACATGAAAAACTGCTTGGCTTCAGTAATCATCAAAGAAATGCAAATTAAAACTACAATGAGATACCACCTAACACTGGCAAGGATGCCTATCATTAAAAAGTCAAAAAACAAAAACAAAAAAACAAATGAAACAGGCATTGATGTAGCTGCAGAGAAAAAGGAATGCTTCTACACTGTGGGGTGGGAATGTAATCTAGTTTGCCCTGTTTGGGAGTGGCATTTTCTCAAAGAACTAAAACTTGAGAGAGAAAGAGCTACCATAAAATCCAGCAATCCCACTTCTAGGAATATACCCAGAGAAACATAAGTGACTGCCAAAAAGACACCCACACCTACCAAAAAGACACTGTACCATGCTGTCTTAGTTACTGTAGCCTTGTAGTAAAGTTTAAAGTCTGAAAGTGTGATGCCTCCAGCTTTGTTCCTTTTGCTGAGGATTTCTTTAGCTATTTGGGCTCGTTTTGCTTTTATGTGAATTTGGCTTTTCTATGTCTGTAAAAACTGATGATGGCAATTTAATAGGAATTGTGTTGTATCTCTAGATTGCCTTGGGTAGAATGGACATCTTGACCATATTGATTGTTCCAATCCATGAGCGTGGGATGTTTTCCAAAGTTTGTGTCATCTCTGAATTCTTTGAGCAATGATTTGTAGTTCTTATTGTAAGAGTGGATGCTGAGGTATTTTATTTTTTGTGTGTAGCTACTGTAAATGGTATTGTGTTTTTTATTTGGTTCTTAGCTAGCTTGTTGTTGGTATATAGAAATGCAGCTATTTTTGGCACATTGATTTTGTATCCTGAGATTTACTGAAGTCATTTTTCAGTGTGAGGTTTCTGACAGACCTCCAGGGGTATACAGTCATATCATCCACAAAGAGGGATAACTTAACTTCTTCTTTTGCTGTTTGGATACCCCTAACTTCTTTCTCTTGCTTGATTGTTTTAGTTAAGATTTCCAGTACTATGTTGAACAGGAGGGGTGAGAGTGTACGTCCTTGTCTTGTTCCAGTTTTTAGGAGAAATATTTTTGGCTTCTGTCCTTTAAGTATGATGTTGACTGCAGGTTTGCAATAAATAAATGGTTCTTATTGTTTTTAGGAATGTTCCTTTGATGCCTAGGTGTTCAAGGGTTTTTTATCAAGAAAGGATGATGGATTTTTTGGATGTTTTTTCTGTGTTTAATGAGATAATTACAAGGTTCTTTGTTTTATACCTGTTTATGTGATGGATTATGTTTATTGATTTACATGTGTTGTACCAACCTTGCATCCTGGGAATCAAGCTCACCTGATCATGAGAATGATCCTTAAAATGTTCATTCACAATAGCAAAAACATGGAACCAACGCAGATACCCATCAAAAGTTGACTCTGTAAATAAAACGTGGTACATATTCATCATGGAATATTACGTAGTCATAAATAAAAGCAAAATCACGGCCTTCACAGCAACATGGGTGTAGCTGAAGGCCATCATTCTAAGTGAATTATCACAGAAACAAAAAAACTCAATACTGCATGTTCTGTAAGCAGGTCCTGATCACCGGTCACATGAGCACAAAGGTGGGAAGAACACCTTTGTTGCCTGGACACTGTTAAATAACACTCTTGCTCCCTGGACACTGCTAAAGGAAGGAGAAGGGACACACAAGACTGGGCACCAGGCCCACTATTGGGGGAAAGAGGGCTCATTAGAAGCCCAAACTTAACATACATGAAATGTACTTATGCAGTAAATCCTCATATGTACACATAACTCTAAGATAAGATAAAAGATGAGATAAGATGTGATGAGATAAGTAATATTTAAAAATTTCTGTTGTCTAAGACACCCAGTCGATATTTTATCATGGTAGTCTGAGCTGACAAAGATAATCATGTAGGCTTCAAAGGTAATGTGGCCCTGCTGACACCTTGATTTGGGGTTTTCTAACCTCCAGAACCATGTGACAATGAATTTCCCTTGTTTTAATCATTCAGTTCTTGGTATGTGTTATGACAGTCACAGGAAACTAGTACAGGAATTTGGGAAGCCAGGTCATATAGTTTGGATATTTTTCTCCTCCAAGTCTCATGTTGAAATTTGATCGTTGATGTTGGAGGTGTGGTATGGCAGAAGTGAGTTCTCACTCTATTCGTTCCCATGAGAACTGACTGTTAAAAAGAGCCTGGCACCTCCCTCCCCTCTCTTTTCCTTCCCTCTCAACAAATGATGCCTGCTGCCGGCCCTTTTCCTTCTGCCATGAGTAGAAGCAGTCTGAGGCCCTCACCAGCATCTGCTGACACCACACTTTGCATACACCCTGCAGAACCATAAGCCAAATAAATCTCTTTTCTGTATCAATGACCCTGCCTCATGTATTCCTGTATAGCAACCCTCAGACCATGGACTGGTGCTGGTCTATAACCTGTCAGGACTAAGCCACAAAGCACGAGGCGAGCAGCAGGTGAGCAGAGCTCCAAATTCTGTCAGATCAGCTGTGGCATTAGGTTTTTGGAAGAGTACAGATCCTGTTGTGAGCTGTGCACGTGAGAGATCTAGGCTGTGTGCTCCTTGTGAGAATCTATTGCCTGATGATTTACACCCCCCATGCCTCATCCTCCATGGAAAAATTGTCTTCCATGAAACCAGTCCCTTGTGCCAAAAACATTGGGGGCTATTGCTGCATAGCAACACAAATGGCCTGAGAGAGGTGGCACCCAAGGATTGTATGTTGACCACTTGAGGGATTGTTGGAGTACCAGGGCTAGGGCCATGACCAGGGAATTCGAGGAGACTTAAGCTCTGGAGTGAGACAGACCCAGGTCCAAGTCCCAGATGCACCCTTTATTGGCTGAGTGCTCTTTATCAAGTTTCTAAACGAAGACTTGAGGTTCCTACCTATGAACCTTGAAGATAATAACTGCAAGCACCTGTGGGACTCCTGCAAGCATTGAATAAAATGACAGTTTTTAAAAAATCACTCAACAGTAAGTTTTTAATTGTTATTATCATTGCTGTTATCAAGGCCCTTCTGCTACGGAATTGCCACAGTCCCTGTAGCTAGATTTCTCCTGGTTCTTTCGCAGTCTGGGAAAAGAGGTCGCCCATCCACCATGAAAGTAATTCCTAGGTCCTGCATTTCAGCAGCTCCTTCAGATACAGAATGCTTAGTGATCTCAGGACAAGCCATCAAGGTTGGCAGGTTCCAGATTACTATCCCTGTTCAAAGAATGAGGAGATTGCACTTCAGCAGCACCACTCAGTTTTTTATTTACTTAATTTTAATCAGATTATACATTCATATGGGGGATAAAACAGGATAAGGGAGGCTGGGCACTAGTTACAGGGGCCTCTACGCACAGCTACAGGGGAGCCTGAAAAGCGAGTATCACTTCAGCCCAGGAGTTCAGGACCAGCCTGGGCAACATAATAAGTCTGTTAAAAAAAAAAAAAAAAAAAAAGACCAGGCGCGGGGCTCAAGCCTGTAATCCCTGTAATCCCAGCATTTTGGCAGGCCAAGGTGAGCAGAATGCCTGAGCCCACGAGTTTGAGAACAACCGGGGCAACTTGGCAGGACCTCATCTCTACAATAAACAAAAAAATTAGCCAGGTGTAGTAGCATGTGCCCATAATTCTGGCTACTTGGAGGACTGAAGTGGAAGGATCACCTGAGCTCAAAAGGTCTACGCTGGGGTGACCGTGAGTATGCCACTGCACTCCACACTGGGTGATGGAGTGAGACTCCAACTCAAAAAACAAAAAGATGTCCGGGTGCAGTTGCTCACGTCTGTAACTCCAGTACTTTGGGAGGCCAACGTGAAAGGACTGTCTGAGCCCATGGGTTTGAGACCATCCTGGGCAACTTGGTGAGACCTCATCTCTAAATAAATCAAAAAATTATCTGGGCACGGTGGTGTGTGCCTGTAATTCCAGCTACTTGGAAGGCTGAGGCAGAAAAATCGCCTGAGCCCAGCAGGTCAAGGCTGCTGTGGCCGTGAGCGTGCCATTTCACTCCAGCCTGATCGACAGAGTGAGATTCTGACTCAAAAAAAAAAGAGGGAGAAATAAGGAGATTAAAAATTAAGTTTCTCTCCTATCTCTGACTCCCATTGTCTAGTTCCGTTTCCTAGATGCAGGCACTGTATTCTGTTTGTTTATCCAGAGATAATCTACAGATTTACAAGCACATAACTGTATCCCATACACACAGCACATTTGGTGACCATCCTGCCCTTTGCCTTACCTCATAGCAGCATTTGTTGACACCCACTCTGGATCTGCACTCACAGATGTCTCACTTCCCATCTGTTCCTTGTGAGGCTCTAATGCTCTCTGCTTCTCCTATGTAAGTTGCTGCTGGCCACTCCAAACAATGTTGCAATGAAGATCCTTACCTTTGAGCCTTTGCACTCTTGGATGTGCACATATTAGGAAAAACTAGTAGGGTGGATGCATTTGATCAAAGGCATATATGCCTGAACTTTTTTTTTTTTTTTTGAGTTGGAGTTTCACTCTGCCACCCAGATTGCAGTGTAGGTGCATGCTCCCACTACAGCCTTGACCTGCTGGGCTCCAGCAATCCTTCCACCTCAGCCTTCCAAGTAGCTGGAACTATAGGCACGCGATAACACGCCTAGCTACTTTTTTATTTATTGTAGAGATGAGTTCTCGCCAAGTTGCCCTGGTGGGTCTCAAACCCATGGACTCAGGCAATCCACTTGCCTCAGTCTCCCAAAGTGCTGGGATTATAAACTGAGCCACCGAGCCTGGCCATGCCTGAACTTTTGATCAATATTATCACCAAAGAGTGTTCCTATCTACTCTATTAACAATAATGTTTAGGTTTCTTGCCAACATATAATGCTCAAACTTTTTACTCATTATCAAATTGATAGGAAAAATTTCTCTCTCATTATAACTTTAATGGGTATTTGTTCTTTAAAGAGATTTATCATCCTGCTTTCATATTATGTGGCCTTTTTATTGTCTTTTCTGTGAACTGTGAACTGTCTTCTAATATCCTTCGTCCACACTTGAGTTTTTTTCTATTAGTTACAGGAGTTAAACATATTTTTAAGAGAAATTAGCCATTTTTATATAATACAATTTTTCTTAACAGTCTTTTTCTCAACTTCACCTATGGACTATTTTGCCAAGCCAAAACGTTCTTTTCATGAAGTCAAATGTGACATATTATATGGCTTATTTGTTTAATATCTGGCTTAAAATGATATGCCCCATTTCAAAAGTAGCTTTAAAATTATCTCTTGCTCTCTTTAAGTATCCTATGGTTTCAATTTTCAAGTTTATTCATAAATGAACCTGAAACTTATTTTTGAGTCAGCTAGGCAACATAGTTGGACAGCATAACAGAGTAGCCCAGGGATTGACTTTAGAGTCAGAGAGTCTCTCGTTTTCTGACTGTGTGAACTTGAGCAGTTACTTTACTTCTCTGGCTTCAATTCTCTCATCTGTGAAATGGAAATAATAATAACACTTACCTCACTGAACCATTCTTTGCATTTAAATAGAGAAAAGTTTTCTGCACGGTTTTCAATAATTTTTTTGGTTGATATTAGCAATTGGCATTGTCATGATGAGTATTACCTTACCAAGCACACCTGTGATCAAAACCAGATGTTCCCAGTCTCCGGGCTGGTGCCCTTTCCCCCTGAGCAGCTGCCCCCTCCTGGGTACAGGGATGGGCTCCAGGGAGTGAGACTTCTTTTGTTTCCATACCACAGGTGTCTGCATGGCTCAAGGTCGGGCTAAGGGTTTCCTGTTTATCAAAGCCCTGAGCATAAATGGAAGTTCCGTGTCCTGTGTCCACACACAGCCATCATCAACACCCGTGTTACCAAGGAACTGAGAGCACCTGTATGGCCAGGAGAGGGGTAAAGCTGGAGAAAGGACAGATCACTTGTCATCTCAAGCCTGGGATGAAATAATTTAAATTCTTTATTTTGTTCATCGATTTTCCCTTTTCTTTAGTGGATTGTTTTATAATACAAAATAATTATTTGTTAAATTTTATAGGCTATGGAGCTGCTTCAAGTAGAAATTGAAAGTGTGTCCTATTCCAAAGGAGAGCACTGTAGATGATGTGCATATTCCATATATCCATCTGTGTATTCACAGGTAACACAGACCCTGTGAGCATGGGGCAGCTATGTGAAAACTCACTTCAACACTCCCGCTGGCCTACAAAGGTACCTCCTCTGAGTTTCCTTTTGAACGCGTTTTGACATCCCACTGGTTCCTTCATTAATTAATGAGGGAAATAAAAGTGTCCGTTAGCACCTCCATCAGTCATTCCATTCAAAAATTAAATATACTCTTAAATATACACTTTTTTTGGCCAGGCACAGTGGCTCACACCTGTAATCCAAGCACTTAGAAAGGCAAACAGGGAAGGATTGCTTGAGCCCAGGAGTTCGAAACCAGCCTGGGCAGCAAAGCGAGACCTTGTCTCTAAAACAACAACAACAACAAAGCTAAATATACAATTTTGGGTACAATGATAAATATAAAACATAAGGGCTTTATTGAACGTGGAGCTCAAAAAAATAGTCCTCATTCCCAACAGGAGAAAATAGGACAGTTGGGCCTGCTGAGAGACGTTATTTCTGCCTCCAATTGGGGAACTTGCTGCGGCATTTTCTGGTAATTTTGGTCAAAATAATGTTTGTCTTTCTCCTTGCCCACATGATTAGAGGTCATCAAGAAATAAGCTAGTATTTTCTGCTAAGCAGACAGGAACTGAAGGGTTTGATTGAGGCTTTTACTAGCAACTTCTCAGAGGCACAGCTGAGCAGGCCTTCCTGTGTGTGGGTTGCAGACCACATTTCCACACACTGTGGGGAGATGATGTCATTCAGCAGGTGCTCTGAGGTCACTGGCCCTGAAACTGTCTCAGCAGCAGAAGCAGAGAAAGCAGAAAGTCAGATGGAGGAGGTGAAGGAAGAATGACAGGCCCATTCCCTTTCTCCCTTGGGACTGAGGAAATGGCCACAGGGACTGCCCGGGTCTTCTCTCTGAAGGAATCCTAAACAAGCTCAGTGCTTGTCAGTCCC
>NW_007233685.1:6616-25555 GCF_000164805.1 Carlito syrichta | reverse complement strand
TAGGCATAGAAGAAACATACCTCAAAATACTAAGTCCCATCTACAATAACCCCACAGTCAGCATATTGCTAAATAGACAAACACTGGAAACATTTCTCCTGAAAACCAGAACAAGACAAGGCTGCTACTCTCACTCTTCTTGTTCAACATTGTGTAGAAAGTCTTAGCTAGAGTAATTAGACAGGAGAAGGGAATCAGGGCTATCCAAATAGGAAAAGAGGAAATTTAGTTATTCCTCTTTACTGATGATATGATCCTATAACTAAAAAACCCAAGAGAATCAGTCAAAAACCTGCTTTCACTAATAAAGGACTTTAGCAAAGTCTCAGAGTACAAAATTAATGTGTAAAAGACAGTTGTATTCTTATACACCAACAACAAGCAGGCAGAGAACCAAATAAAAAGCACAATCCCATTCACAATAGTCAACAAAGAAGAAGGAGGAGGAGGAGGAGGAGGAGGAGGAGGAGAAGGAGAAGAGGAGAAATACCTCAGCATCTACCTAATCAGAAAATGAAAGATCTTTACAATGCAAATTATAAAACACTGCTCAAAAAAATCCAAGAAGACACAAACAAATGGAAAATTATTCCATGCTCATGGATAGGAAGAATCAACATTGTTAAGATGTCCATCCTACCAAAAACAATCTACAGATTCAATGTAATACCCATTAAATTATCAACATCATTCTTCTCAGACCTGAAAATGACAATACAGAAATTTTCACAGAAACATGAATGGCCACTAACAGCCAAAACAATCCTCAGCAAAAGAAACAAAGCTGGAGGTATCACAGTTCCAGACTTCAAATTTAACTATAAGGCTACAATAATCAAAACTGCCTGGTATTGGAACAAGAACAGGCATATGGAACAATTGAATAGGATAGAGATTCTGGAAGCAAAACCTCAATTTCTCAACCAACTCATCTTTGACAAAGCTTCCACCTACAACTACTGGGAAGAGGAGAAGCTATTCAGTAAATGGTGCTGGGAAAACTGGCCGACCACATGCAGAAGATTGAAATAGGACCCCTACCTATCATTAAACACAAAAGTCAACTCTAAATGGATCAAAGACCTAAATGTAAGACCTCAAACTATAAGAATCTTAGAAAATACAGGAGACACCCTTATGGAAATGGAAACCAATTCCTGCTCAAAACCCCAATTGCCCATGCCTTTACAGATAAGACAGACAAGTGGGATCTCATGAAACTGAAAAGCTTCTGAAAAGCAAAATAAACCATCAAGAGAGCAAGGAGAGAGCCCACAGAATGGGAAAAAATATTTACCAAGTGTATATCTGGCAAAGGCCTAACATACAGAATCTACAAGGAACTCAAACGTGCCAAAAGAAAAAAAACAAACAGCCCTATTAAAAAGTGGACAAAAAGACATGAATAGACACTTCCCAAAAGAAGGCAGTCAACAGACACATGAAAAAGTGCTCAGACTCACTAATCATCAGAGAATCACATTGAGATGCCAACTAACCCCAGGAAGAATTGCCATCATTTATAAAACAAATAGCAGATGCAGGTGAGTATTAGGAGAAAAAGGAACACTTCTACACTGCTGGTGGGAATGCAAACTAGTGCAGCCTCTTTGGAAGACAGTGTGGCAATTTCTAAAAGAACTAGACATTGAATTTCCATATGACCCAACAATCCCCTTATTGGGAATATACCTGGAAGAACGCAAATCATTCTACAAAAATGATACCTGCCCAAGTGTAATTATTGCAGCACTAGTCACTGATAAACCCAAATTATTTTGCTATTTATTCTGTGTTGGATGAATAATTCTTGTGCCTATAAGGAGATTTTGAAGTCTGTAAGAACTTGGCAGTGAAAAGCATTACAGTTGATTACAAACTGCTGTCAGTGAAATTAACTTACCTGACCTGCAGGCAATACAGAATGGGGGAGGTAAGTGTGGTTCCTGAAGCTTGTTTTTTTTCTTCTGTTATTTAAAGGAGAAAATTTTTTATTATACAGTCCAGGGGACTGGAGAATCACGAAACCTGTGACCCCTTATTAAATGACAAACAGACAAACAAAACACAATGACAAACAAGATATATCCAGACCAAGTGAGAAAAGTTACAGATCCCTGGCATAGCCTCAGGGCAGAAAAATCACAGATTCCTGGCACAACCTCAGGGCAGAAAACCAGAAGACTCTATTCAGTCAACATCTTAGCCAAATGAATAGTGTCCAAAGGATGGCCTCATCAGGCCATGATTCCTTAAGCAGAACTGTGACTATAAGCAAAACAGAACAGATTTTTACCAGTAAGCAGAACAAATTCTTACCTCTCAGGAGGATGCAGCTGGACTCAGGTTTCTTTGAGATGAAAGGAGCCAGCAGTCACTCCAACCCCCACTGAGCCAGATGAGAGGTTATGGGCCCTGAATAATTCAGGGGGCACTTCCCAAATAACTCCCTGTTAGACTGGGGAGAGCTGTAGCGAGGCTTGTCTCCCAAAGTTGGCAACATCTTGCTGGGGTTTCCTAATGTTATGACTGAGTAAGTGAGAAGAAGTTACGCCAGCAAATTGAGCTTAATTAATTATAAATTTATTAACACGTGGGTCAAGAGTAGGATCAAAAACTCGACAAATTGGTGCAGTTAGTGACAGGCTTTTATAGGTAAAATTTGCAGTATTGGCTACTTAGCAACTTAGTGACCACAGCAACTATTAACTAACAACTTGGCAACCAAAATGGGAACTTTTGATTGTTAGGGAGCTTTGATTAATTTTATATCCTAGATATAGCCAGTGTCCAGAAAGTCCCTGTTCTGTCATTAAGATATAATTTGAGGTTCTGGTAAGATGGTGATGGCATAGGTGGGACTGTGAGATTCTCCAAAAGTGAGGTTCCAAAAAGACTTTTACTTTCCTTCCCCCACCCCCCTGTCCACTGCCAGCCACACCTGTCCGAGGCCTGGAAACCCTTGGTCCCACTCAAGGCCAGCTATTGTGGCCCCTCGACTGCTGCTGCTTCACCATAGGTGGCCCTGGGCCCTGGCTATGTGGAGATCCCAGCTCCCTCCCTGGCTACAACATCTCACCTGGCCCCAAGCTGCCAGCCGCTGCCTGTGGAGGCCCTTGGATACCTCCCTATGGAGATCTGGGTTCCCTTGCGGGCTACACTGATCTGCCTGGCACTCAGTCACTGCCAGCATCCTTCCTAACTTGGTGCTTGCTCATCAGAGTTCCAGATCCCCGCCCTGGGGACATTAATGGAGAGATTAAAAAGAATTGAGAAGAGACAAGAAGAAACTAGGAAGGAGTTGATAACTGAGATAACAATAGTAAAGAATACTGTGAATGAAATAAATAGCAAACTGTTAAGCATGGAAAGCAGAATTAGCCAAGCAGAAGAAAGAATCTCAGAGCTTGAGGACCAAAATATAGAACTAACCCAAACTATCAAAAACATAAAGCAGCTTTAAAAGACAAAACAAAGTCTTCAAGAGATGAGTGATTACTTCAAGAGAAAGAACCTAAGAATGTTGGACTTTCCTGAAACAGAAAGAGAGACAGAGGCCACCTTGGAAAGAACATTTCATGAGATTATTGAAGAAAACCTCCCTCCTCTCATCAGTGATGTGAAAATTCAAACACAAGAGATTCAGAGAACCCCTGCAAGACAACAAATGAGAAGACCAACTCCCAGACATGTAATAATTCACCTAAACAAAATAGGTATAAAAGAAAAAATCCTAAAGGCAGCAAGACAAAAAGGCCAGATCACTTACCATGGAAGACCAATTAGAATAGCAACAGATTTATCTACAGAAACCCTGCAGGTTAGGAGAACTTGGAGCCCTATCTTCAAAGTTCTAAAAGATAAACAATTTCAGCCAAGAATAACCTACCCAGCCAAGCTAAGCTTCATCAGTGAGGGAGAATTAAAATCTTTCCCAGATACCCAATCCCTAAGAACTCATGCTGCAACCAGACCACCTCTACATGAAACACTTAAGAAAGTACTAAACACAGAAGAAAAGGAAAAAAGAACAACAACATTCTTCACAAGAGTACAGGAAAAAGAGTAAAACATACACAAACCAACCCCAAAACCAAAAGAAAGACAAAAAAACAAAGAGGAAGAACAACAACAACTGTATAAGAACATTATGATAGGGATCAACTATCACATTTCAATAATTAGCCTGAATGTGAATGGACTACATGCACCACTGAAAAGACATAGAATGGAAAAATGGATAAAATATCACCAGTCAACAATATATTGCCTTCAAGAGACCAATCTCACTAGAAAGGACACTTGCAGACTCAATGTAAGAGGATGGGAAACAAATTTTTAGGTGAACCGAACACAAAAGAAAGGAGGAGTCATGATCCTACTTTAGACAAAATACCATTTAAGCTATCAAAAATTTTAAAAGATACAGAAGGCCACTAAATAATGATAAAAGGTTCACTCCATCAACAAGAAATATCTATCCTAAACATACATGCACCCAACATAGGAGTGCCAACTTTCATAAAGCAGCTTCTAGGAAAACTGATAAAAGATATTGACTCTAACACTATCATAGCTAGGGACTTTAATACCCCACTCACAACCCTAGACAGATCATCAGGACAAAAAAATGAGCAACAAGATACGAACCTCAATGTGACTCCTGACCAAATCGATTTAATTGATACCTACAAAACACTCCACCCAAGGACCACAGAATATACATTCTACTCATCACTGCATGGAACATACTCTAAGATCAACCACATACTTGGCCATATATCAAGCATAAACAAATTTCAAAAGATTGAAATTTTGTCATCCACCTTCTCAGACCACAGTGGAATAAAAATAAACATCAACAACAACAAGGTTCCCCCCAAACCCACAAAGACATGGACACTAAAAACATTATGCTAAACGACTCCTGGGTCAATGATGAAGTCAAAACAGAGATTAAAAGATATCAGGTAAAAAATGAAAATGAAGAAACATCTTACTGAAATCTCTGGGATGCCATAGAAGCTGTAGTAAGAGGGGAATTCGTATCTCTACAAACGCACATGAAGAAAATGGAAGGGTCACAAATTAACAGTCTAACAAGTCACCTTAGGGAGCTGGAAAAACAAGGCCACCAAAACCCTAACTTCAGCAGAAGAATCCAGATCACCAAAATAAAATCCCAAATCTGGGACATAGAAGACAAAAAGATAATACAAAAAAAAAAAAAAAAAAAAAACAAAACACTGGTTCTTTGAAGGATAAACAAGATCAATGGTCCCCTAGCTAGACTGACCAAGAAAAAAAGAGAAAAAGACCAAATAAATACAATCAGAAACACAAAAAATGAAGTCACATCTGACCCTGAAGAAATACAAAGGATCATTAGAGACTACTATTTATACTTGTATGGAAACAAACTTGAAAACCTTGAGGAAATGGAAGACTTTCTGGCATCACACAACCTGCCTAGGTTGAAACAAGAAGAAATCAATCAGAAAAGAGAAGGTGATCAGGGGTATCTAAATAGGAAAAGAGGAAGTCAAGTTATCTCTCTTTGCAGACGATATGATTGTGTACCTTGAAAACCCAAGAAAATCTGTCAGAAGTCTCCTTGCACTGATAAAGGACTTTGGCAAAGTCTCAGGGTATAAAATAAATGTCCAAAAGTCAATTGCATTTCTTTAAACCAATAATAAACTAACAGAAACCCAAATAAAAAGCACAATCCCATTCACAATAGCCACAAAAAATTGAAATACCTTGGCATCTTCCTAACCAAAGATGTGAAAGACCTTTACAATGAAAACTACAAAACACTGCTCAAAGAAATCAAAGATGACACAAACAAGTGGAAAAATATCCCATGCTCATGGATTGGAAGAATCAACATTGTGAAGATGTCGTTCTTACCTAAGACAATCTACAGATTTAATGCAATACCTATCAAATTACCAGCAACATTCTTCTCAGACCTAGAAAAAACAACACAGGAATCCATATGGAAACATAAACAACCAAGAATAGCCAGAACAACCCTCAGCAAAAAACACAAAGCAGGTGGTATCACATTACCAGACTTTAAATTTTACTATAAAGCTACAATAATCAAAACAGCTTGGTATTGGTACAGGAACAGGCATATAGACCAATGGAATAGAATTGAGATTCCAGAAGCAAAACCTCAACTTCTCAACCAACTCATCTTCGACAAAGCCTCCACCACCCACCACTGGGGAGAGGAGAACTTATTTAGTAAATGGTGCTGGAAAAACTGCTGACCACATACAGAAGATTCAAACAAGACCCCTATCTATCTGCATACACAAAAATTAACTCTAAATGGATCAGAAACCTAAATGTAAAAACCCAAACCATAAGAACCTTAGAAAATCCAGGACACACCCTTATGGAAATTGGAAATGGCATCCAATTCCTGAACAAAACCCGAAATGCATGGGCCATAAGAGATAAGATAGACAAGTGGGGTCTCATTAAACCGAGAAGTGTCTGCAAAGCCAAAGAAACTATCAAGAGAGCAGGGAGACAGCCCACAGACTGGGAAAAATTATTTGCCAACTCTATGTCTGACAAAGGCCTAACATCTTGGATCTACAAGGAACTCAAATGTGCTGAAAAGAAAAAAAGCAGACAACCCCATTACAAAGTGGGCAAAAGATATGAACAGACACTTCACAAAAGAAGACATACGAGTGGTCAACAGACACATGAAGAAATACTCAACCTCACTAATCATCAAGGAGATGCAAATCAAAACTACGCTGAGATATCATCTAACTCCAGTCAAAATGACCATTATCAATAGCTCAAAAAATAACATGCTGGAGAGAATGTGATGAAAAAGAAACACTGCTGCACTGTTGGTGGGAGTGTAAACTAGTGCAACCTCTGTGGAAAGCAGTGTGGTGATTCCTAAAAGCTCTAAATATTGACCTCCCATATGATCCCACAATCCCCCTACTGGGAATATATCCTGAGGAACTCAAATTACTCTACAAAAAAGTTATCTGCACACGTATGTTTATCACAGTATTGTTCACAATAGCAAGAACATGGAAGCAAGCATGCTATCCATCAAAAGAGGACTGGATTAAAAAAATGTGGTACATATACATGATGGAGTACTATGCAGCCATAAAAAAGAACAAAATCATGAATTTCACAGCAACCTGGATGGAACTAGAGTTTATAAAACTGAGTGATCTCTCACAGAAACAAAGATCTGAGTATCACATGTTCCTATGAATGGGAAAAAATATTTGCAAGCTATGCATCTGACAAAGGCCTAACATTCAGAATCTCTATCAAATGAAAAGGAAATTTGCTACTCTATGCATTTTGAGTGGCATGTTCAAGTTAATTATTGATATGTAGGGTTTTATTTTTGTCATATTGCTATTAAGAGACTGCTTTTTAGGTTTTATGGTCGATATGTATGGTCTGATAACTCTGTGCTTGTCAGTGCTTTTGCAATGGATAGAATTATTCTATTGCTTCCATGATTAGAACTTTTCTAAGGACTCTCCTGAAGGGCTTGTCTGGAGTTGGCATATTCTCTTAAGAATTGGATATCAGAGCAAAACTTTAATTTTCTTTCATTGATGAATTTTTGCTTGGTGGGATAAAAAATCTTGACTGGAATTTCTTTTCTTTAAGAATGTTTAAGATGGGGCCCTTGTCCTTTTTGACTTACAGGGATATACTGTGAAGCCTGCTGCAATTCTGATGGGTCTTGCCTGGCAGGTGGTCTGTCCCTTCTCTCCATTCTCTCCATTCTGCATAGCATGACAAAATTTCATGCCATAACACTTCATCCCTTAGTTCAGTGAATCCCTAATTTATATGCTACCCACCCATTTGTCACTTAGAAGCTGGCTTAGTTGTGAGATCAACAGCCTTGGTATCTCAGTACTTGTGTTCAATTAATTTTAGCTTACTTATTAGTGATCCCCAAACACAAAGTACTGCCGCTGGAAAATCAAATATGCAGTAAAGCCATAAAATGCTCCTGTAAATGAAAAAGTAAAAGTTCTCAACTTAACAGGAAAGAAAAAAATTGTATTCTGAGGTTGCTAAGATCTTCAGTAAGAATGAAACTTCTATTTCAAAACTGTGAAGAAGAGGAAAAAAGTTGTGCTAGCTTTGCTGTCACATCTCAAATTGCAAAGTTATGACTACAATGTGTGATACATGCTTAGCTGAGGTTTTTTTTTAAAAGACATTAAATTTATGGGTGGAAGACATGAGTAGAAACATGTTCCGGTTTACAGCAAACAGGTTCAGCCTGTTTGAAGTTTCAGGAATCCACTGGGGGTCCTGAAAAACCTGCAGATAAGGAAGGACAGCTGCATCTACTACTTTGTATTCTTTGACCTATATCTCCCCATTTTCTTCACTACTATCCCCCTCCTGTCCAAGGTAACCATTCTTTCATTCTTAGTCTCTGTGTTTTTAAAATTCTTCATATACATGAGAGAAAGCCCATGTCTCCAGAAGCTTATTAGAAGCATGCATAGTCTCTAGGCCCAAAGGAGAATGAGGATTAGATGCTTCAATAAAAATCCCATTTAGAATGTAACAATGCACAATGCACTCATGTGGCACTATCCACAATAGCACAAACATGGAGCCAATCTAAGTGCATATCAACAGTGGACAGTGTAAGGAAAATGTGATACATATACATCATGGAATACCACACAGTCCCCCAAAAAAGAACAGAATCATATTCTCTATTGCAACATGGAGGCAGCTGGATACCATCATCCTGAACAAATTATCACAGAAACAGAAAACTGCATACCCTATGTGCTCCCTAATAAGTAGACACTAAACACTGTACACATATGGACACAAAGATAGGAGCAACAGCACTGGACACTGCTAAAGTGGGAGGGAGGAAAGGGGACAAAGATTAAAAAGTACCCACTGGGTACTATGTCCACCACCTGAGTGAGAGTCTCGATAGAAGCCCAGGCCTCACCATCATGCAGTATTCCTATGTGACAAATCTGCACATGTACCAACAACATTGTAAAAAATACATTTTAAATTTCAAAATACATACAAAAGTATAAAATGTACAAGTGCTGATTTTTTATATGAAACAAATATTACAAATAGGAAGAATCTTTTCGTGAAAGACAAGTTTCATAGGCCAAGTAACAATAGTATTAAAGCAAAGTAGAAATAGCATTCATGTCATAGGATGCAAAAAAGTCAAGTCATAGAGAATGGAGACATCTAGGCACTATAATGCCAGTTTCCGTACATTTGAAATAGAAAGGGAAAGGGAAGATGAGACACCAGGTAAAATGTGTGGGAAATAACGTAGCTTGCAAATCTGGTTAATTTCATAACCTTTCAAGCTATTTCAATTACTGCTGTTTTTGAGAGAAAAGATAGTGAATACGGTGAGTTTTTCTCTCACATATGATATTTAAATAGTTTAAATTCTCATTTGTTTTGGAAATTTCCTTTACATTGTTTAAATTTATGGTCTTCTTGTAAATGTTCTCAAAGTCAAAATGGAATCACAAATATTAAAAAAAGAAGAAAGAAACAAAGTTGGTGAATAGAGCCAGGGAGAGTCATGCAGAGATATTCTCACACTTGTATGCCTAACAACAAAAACTATCACAAAAGCCTGCACAGAAATAAGCACAACCTCACACACAAAAATTCTGCAAAGGCTTCTGCCTGCCAACAACTGCATATCCAGCATCCGACAGGTGTAACCCTTATTACTGAACTTCAAAGTCATAGATAATTACTTCAATACTATTATGTAATCCTCCTCACTTTTTTCCTTTAAAAACCTTTGTCCTCCTTCACACTCCCAAACATGCACATCATTTACTATGGCATGTATTCCTATTGCAATGTTCCATTTCCAAAAAATATTGTTTTCTGTTAGAGAGCCTTTCCTTTTGTGTATTATACGGGTTGGCATGCTGCACATATTTGGCACAGACTTGCTAACATTTTATTGAAGCTGAAACCAAGAAGCTTTCTATCTATCCTCCTTCCCTCAGTCAAAACTCAATTTCTAATGTTGTCTTTAGTAACCCTAAATACTGTTTGCTGGTAACATGATTTTGACTAGATTACTGTTCTCAAATTTTAGACTTCGTTTTTTGAAAATTTTGGTAGGTATGGTGACAATGTTGTGATAGTCTTTTGTATTATTTTAATTTTTTTCTTTTTATTTTAAAGTTGTGTGGTACAATTCAGAGTTAAGTATACAAATGGTCATTGTGCAAGTACAGCTTGGGCCTCACTTTAGTGCTCACTTCACCTGGTTTGAGATGAGGTACGCTTATTGATGAGGTATGCCCTCATCCTGCCACTGGCAATCCCTTTCTCATAATAGTATGATAATTGTTCAGGGTCCACTTATGAGTGAGAACATGTGGTACTCAGTTTTTTGTTTCTGTGATAGATTACTCAGTATTATAGACTCTAAGTCCATCCAAGTTGTTGCAAAGTTTATAATTTTATCCTTCTTTATGGCTATGTAATATTCCATCATGCATATGTACCACATTTTTTAATCTAGTCCTCTTTCAATGGGCAGTACGGTCAGTTTCATGTTTTTGCTAATGTGAATAATGCTGAAATAAACATGCAAATATGGGTACCTTTTTCATAAAGTGATTTCAGTTTCTCTAGATATATTCCAAGAAGGGAGATTGTGGGGTCATAAGGAAGGTCAATTTTCAGATCTTTTAGTAACTGCCACACTGTTTTCTACAGAGGTGGTACTTGTTTACACTCCCACCAACAGTGTAGAAGTGTTCCCTTTTCTCCACATCCTCTCCAGTATCTGTTGTTTTTTGCATTATTGATGATGACCATCCTGACTGGATTTTGGTGGTATCTCAGTGTGGTCTTAATTTTCATTTCTTTGATGGTTAGTGAGGCTGAGCATTTTTTCATGTATCTGTTGGCTGCTCATATGTCTTCTTTTGAGAAATGTCTATTCATATCTATTGCCCATTTTGTAATAGGGTTGTTTTGTTTTCCAGCATGTTTAAGTTTCTTGCAGATCATGGATGTTAGGCCTTTGTCAGAAGTGCAATTGGCAAATATATTTTCCCATTCTGTGCACTATCTGTCTACTCTCTAGATGGTTTCCACAGAGGCTGCACTAGTTTACACTCCCAACCACAGTGTAGAAGTGTTTGCTTTTCACCACATCCTCTCCAGCATCTGTTATTTTTTGAGTTATTGACAATGGTCATTCTGACTGGAGTTAGGTGGTATCTCAGTGTAGTTTCCATTTAAATCTCCTTAATGACTAGTGAGGTTGAACATTTCTTCATGTATCTGTTGGCCGCTCATATGTCTTCTTTTGAGAAGTGTCTCTTCATATCTTTTGCCCACTTTGTAATGGGGTTGTTTGCTTTTTTTCTTCTCAGCATGTTTGAGTTCCTTTGAGATCCTTGCTGTTAGGCCTTTGTCAGGCATGGAGTTGGCAAATACTATTTCCCAGTCTGTGGGCTGTCACCCTGTTCTCTTGATGGTTTCTTTGGTTTTGCAGACGCTTGTCAGTTTAATGAGTTCCCACTTGTCTATCTTATCTCTTATGGCCCATGCATTTCGGGTTTTGTACAGGAATTGGATGCCAGTTCCAACTTCCATAAGGGTTTGTCCTGTATTTTCTATAGTTCTTATGGTTTGAGATTTTACAATTAGGTCTCTGATCCATTTAGAGTCAATTTTTGTGTATGGGGTTAGATAGGGGTCCTGTTTGAATCTTCTGCACGTGGTCAGCCAGTTTTCCCAGTACTATTTACTGAATAGGCTCTCCTCTCCCCAGTGGTTGTTGTTGGAGACTCTATCAAAGATGAATTGGTTGAGAAAATGACACTTTGCTTCAGGAATCTCTACTCTGTTCCATTGGTCTATATGCCTGTTTTCATATCAATACCAAGTTGTTTTGATTATTGTAGCTTTATAGTAAAGTTTGAAGTCTGGTATTGTTATACCTCCTGCTTTGTTTTTTGTTTTTGGGGGTTTTTTTTGCTGAGGATTGTTCTGGCTATTCTTGGTCATTTGTGTTTCCATATGAATTCTTGTATTGTGTTTTCTAGGTCTGAGAAGAATGTTGCTGGTAATTTGATGGGTATTGCATCAAATCTGTAGATTGTCTTAGGTAAGATGGACATCTTCACAATGTTGATTCTTCCAATCCATAAGCATGGGATATTTTTCCACTTGTTTGTGTCATCTTTGATTTCTTTGAGCAGTGTTTTGTAGTTTTCATTGCAAATGTCTTTCACGTCTCTGGTTAGGAAGATGCCAAGTATTTCATTCTTTTTTTTGTGCCTATTGTAAATGGGATTGTGCTTTTTATTTGGGTTTCTGTTTGTTTATTATTGGTGTAAAGAAACACAATTGTCTTTTGCACATTTATTTTATACCCTTAGACTTGCCAAAGTCCTTTAGCAGTGCATTGAGACTTTTGACAGATTCTCTTGAGTTTTCAAGGTATACAACCATGTCGTCTGCAAAGATAGCTTGACTTCCTCTAGCCAGGACTTCCAATACTATATTGAACAGGAGAGGTGAGAGTGGGCATCCTTGTCTTGTTTCCGTTTTCTGGGGAAATGCTTCCAATTTTTGTCTGTTTAGGAGTATGCTGGCTGTGGATTTCTCTTAGATGGCTTTTACTATTTTGAAGTATGTTCCATGTACGCCTAGATGTTCGAGGGTTTTTACCAAGAAGAGTTTTCTTATGATAGAGGCAATTTCCTGGATTGTTTTTAGTCTATTTAGGGTCTTAATTTCTTCTTGTTTCAACCTTGGAAATTGTGTAATGTCAGAAAGTCCTACATTTCCTTTAGGTTTTGAGTTTGTTTTTATACAAGTGTACATAGAAATCTCTGATTCTTTTGTATTTCTACAGGATCAGTTGTGAATTGATCTTTTGCATTTCTGATTGCATTTATTTGGACTTTTTTTCTTGATCAATCTGGATAGGGGTTCATCAAACTTGTTTATCCTTTTTATCCTTTCATAAAAACAGATTTCTGTTTTGTTGATTTTTTTCTGATTTTTGTCTTCTATGTCCCATATTTGGGCTTTTATATTGATGATCTGGATTCTTCTGCTGAAGTTAGGATTTTGGTGGCCTTGCTTCTCAACTCCCTTAAGTTATTTGTTAAGCTGTTAACTCATGATATTTCCATTTTCTTCATGTGTGTTCATAGAGGTATGAATTCCTCTCTTAGTGCTTCTTTCATGGCATCCCAGAGATTTTGGTAAGATGTTTCTTCATTTTCATTTTTTTCCAGGAATCCTTTAATTTTGTTTTGATTTCTGTGTTGACTCAGTTGTCATTGAGCGTCATGTTGTTTAGTGTTCACATCTTTGTGGGTTTTGGGGGATCTTTGTGTTGATATTTATTTTTATTCCACTATGGTCTGAGAAGGTGCATGACAGTATTTCAGTCTCATGAAATTTGTTTATGCTTGATTTATGGCTGAGGATGTGGTCAATCTTAGAGAACATTCCATGTGGTGATGAGGAGAATGTATATTCCGTGGTTGCTGGGGGGAATATTCTGTAGATATCTACTGAGTTCATTTGGTCAAGCACCAAGTGGGGGGTCTGGATCTCCCTGTTGATTTTTTGCCTCAATAATCTGTCTAGGATTGTTAATGAGGTATTTGTCTCCTGCTATGATAGTATTAGAGTCAATTTCTTTTTTTAGTTTGCCTAGAAGCTGCTTTATGAAAGTTGGTACTCCTGTGTTGGGTGCATATATGTTTAGGATGGATATTTCTTGTTAATGTGTTGAATGTTTTGTCATTATGTAGTGACCTCCTATATCTTTTTAAAGTTTGATAGCTTAAATGGCATTTTGTCTGATATTAAGATTGCAATTCCTGCTTTCTTTTGTGTTCACCTGAAAATTCATTTTTCATCCTTTTACTATGAGTCTGTGAGTGCCCTTTCTGATGAGATGAGTCTCCTGCAAACAGCATATTGCTGTATCATTTTTTAAAAATCCAGTTTTCCATTCTATATCTTTTCAGTGATGCATTTAGACCATTTGCATTTAGGCTAATTAGTGAGATGTTAGAATTTGTCCCTGTCATGAGGTTTGTATAGAGTTTGTTGCTGCCATTTGTTTGTTTGTTTGTTGGCTTTTTTTGATTTGGGAGTTGATTTATTTGTGTTTTCAATCTTTTTTCTGCACTCTTGGGAAAAGCATAGCCATTCTTTTATTCTCTCTCTTCTGTGTTTAATACTTTCTTAAGTATTTCTTGCAGAACTGGTCTGGAGGCATAATTAACACTTGGGCATTGAATGTCTGGGAAGGATTTTAATGAAACTTAGCTTGGCTAAAATTGTTTATCTTTGAGAACTTTGAAAATTGGACTCCAGTGTCTTCTAGCTTGTAGTATTTCTGTAGATAAGTCTGCTACTATTCTAATTGGTCTTCCCCAGTAGGTAGTCTCTGAGCTTTCTCTTGTTAACTTTAGTATATTTTCTTTTATTCCTACCTTGTGTAAGTGAATTACTATGTATGTAGGACTATGTATCTAGGAATTGTATCTAGGAATAGACATCTCATTTGATGTCTTGCATGTGTTCTCTGAATCTCTTGTGTTTGAATGATCACATCTCTGATAAAGTGAGGGTAGTTTTCTTGGATAATTTCATGAAATGTTTGTTCCAGCATGTTCTCTGTCTCTCTATTTGCCTCAGTGATTCCAATTAATCATGGGTTTGACCTCTTTATATAATCGCTCATCTCTTGGAGACTTTGTCTAGTCTTTTTAAGCTTCTTTTTTATGCTGCAAACAGTTTAGGTTAGTTCCATATTTTGTCCTCCACCTCTGAGATTCTTTCTTCTGCTTGGTTAATTCTGCTTTCCATGCTTATCAATTTGTTATTTATTTTGTTTACTGTATTTTTTATTTCCATCATCTGTTATCAACTCCTTCATCCTTTCCTCTTGTCTCTCCTCATTTCTATGCATTCTTTCTATTAATATCTTGATATCTGAGTTTGTGGTATGAGACCTGTCATTCTGGGGCCTCTTTATTGTTTATGTTTCAAAGTCTGCATTCTCTGTTGCTGTCTTCTCAGAGTTCTGTATGAGACCTGTGTTCTTACATTAGTTCATCTTCATTTGTGAAGGTTTTCTTCCCCCTTTTACCCCTTGTTTAATTATGTTGTTCAGTGATAGAGGAGAAACTTTTCAGTTCTTTTTGCTCAATCTCTTATTCTTCCTTATGTACATTCTCTGGATTTGTTCAATTTTGACTGGGGTTAGGGTGTTGTGCTTTTTGCAGGTTTGAGATTTGATTAAGGGGAGAATCATTGTTCAGTAGCTATCTGCAGATCCCAGTACCTGCTGACAGCTGTGTGGGCCTCCTAGAACCCACCTCCCACAGCCTTACCATCGGTTCATGCAGCAATTGGTATATGTTTGCCCCCTGAAAGCAAAATGAGATTTTTTAAAAAAGAAAAAGAATGGAAAAAGAAAGGTGGGAGTTGAAAGGAAGGTGAAGTGTGAGAAGAAGAGGGAAAATAGACAGGCACACCAACTAACAAATAGACAAAGAAACAAGCAGAACAGAAAAAGAAAACACAGTCATACAAACAAAACCCTGTTGATGTACTCATCCTCAAAAACACCCATATGCAAACCAAAAAAATCTAAAACAAATAATAAAATAAAATAACAAAGCAAAGTTAGTACAAAAACATAAACAAAAACAAAAAGAGAGAGAAAAAAAGAGCTCCCTCTGTGACCAAGTCTGAATGCCAGGTTCCTTTTCCAATCCATGCCACTGCTTTTGGCTGCTGCTACTACAATAGGGAGCAGCTCCATTCTCCAGCCTGTCTCCTCCATTCTCAGTGCAAGCCAGTGGGGTTGCTCTCAGTGTGGGTCAAATGTCCCATGGACTGCTGTGGGAGGAGAATGAATCAGATCTGGAATAATCTGACTCATCTGCTGCTGCTACTGCTGCCAAGTGTCCCACTCAGATCGGACATGTCTGTGCCTAGTCCAGTGTGGGGGAAGGATGTCTGCCTCTCCATGTCTGATGACTAATTTCAGACAGGTGCAGAGATAGCCTCTGGGTCTCAGGTTAGAGGTTGGACAGAACTGGGTAGGTAATCGCAAGTCTCTGCCTCATCCTGGGACAGAGAAAATGGTGGAAGTTGGCATCTCCTCATTGGTGGGGGGGCTTAGTTCTCGATTTCTTCACTATACCATCTCCATAGTTCCTGCTGCTAGCAGCTGTCCTGCTGCCACAGATGATGGTGTGGGTCAGGTACTGAGGATCAGCTGATTTCTGCTGCCTCCTCCCAAGAGACTCCTGAGAATGGCAGACAATCCCGTGCACCAGGGGCTCCAATCGCAGGGCAGTAGGGTGTTGCAGTCACCTCCAGAAGGGAAATCTGGCGGCTTGAATCCGAGTGCCCCTCCAGACAGACTTTTATTTATCCACCGGCACACATCCATCCACTCCCGCAGACAGTCTTTATGGACACTGACTTTTGCAGAGACTTCCATACTCCAACCAGGTCCATCACCACCTTCTCATTTAATTGTATTATTTTAAAAGTGAAGAACATTTTAGATTTAGTGTGTGTCTCTTCAACTTTAGGAGTCTTGTAAGAACTCACTCATTTTAGCAGAAAATAGCCCAGGTTGTCTACCAGCTTTTCCTGAACACGTGTTCTGTGTCCTACCCAAAATAAAAAGCTTATGATGAAAAAATAATGTTCAATGTAATGAAAACCAATGTTAAGTCTCTGCTATTGTCTTTGACAAATATCAAAAAAGTGGATTTGATTATATCATGATTTAGTATCTGGGAATATTAAGAGATACACACTTTGACACTTGGAGTGCTATTCTGGATAAACTCATTAGACATATCCTTAGAAAGACATTCTTATTAATGTTGAGAAGTATTTGTTTCCAGAAATGGAGAATTTCAAATTACTTATTGTGCATTTTTCTTATCTGCATAATAGAATCAGTTAGTGATAACCCCTCACTCTTGGAATCCTTTGCCACTACATTTCGGCATGATTTGTAGACCTACATAAATACGTAGTTATTTTCTGATTGCAGAAAATCAAAACATTGCTTTTTTACAGTAAACATAATGTTCCTTTATTTTTCATTCAATAATTTAATTATGGCTTTGTGGTATACCACATATTGGTGGTTTATAATCGCATCCATCTGTGGGGCTTTCCCCATAGTGGTTTTTCAAAGGTTCTTGAGGTCAGGATGTTTCCCCTGGCAAGCAGGTGCCTGTCCCTCCATGATCCCAGCCCATGTCATCAGTGCACCGATTGGTGGCTCTAGTTTGACATTGGGCACACAAGAAGCTACATCAATGCTGAAAGCTCTGGAACTTAATTCCTCCTAGGTCCTGCTACTTTTTGGTGCTACCAGGATTAACTCATAGATACTGATATTCACGGGACCACACACCTCTTTTGTCCTCCAGCCTAGATTATTTTTCCATATTTCTATACAAAGCATGCATATAGACTTCTCATAGACTGAATTTTAATAATGTCATACGTATACATGATGGAATATTACACAGCCATAAAGAAGGAGAAAACTATGAACTTTGCAGCAACTTGGATGGATTTAGAGTCTGCTATACTCAGTGATCTATCACAGAAACAAAGAACCTAGTACCATATGTTCTCACTTATAAATAGGCCCTGAACAATTATCATAATATTACAAGAAAGGGATTGGCAGTAGTGGGAAATTCCACATTTCATCAATAAGTGTAACTGATCTCAAGCCACGTAACTTGGGGACCAAAGTGAAGCCCAAACATTACCTGTACAATGACCATTGGTATACCTAACCCCACATCTTTAAAATTAAAATTAAAAAAAATAACTCTGAGAGTAGGTGAGATGATCCTGTGAACGGAACAGAAGGTGAAGAATGAAAGCCTGGAATTGTATATGAGTAAATATTGTGAATAAAAGAACATCACTTTTAAAACTTGACAAGGGCATACAAAGAGAAGATAGAGGATGACATCTTAGAGCAAGCATCTCTCAACTTTTGGTATAAAGGACAGCCTCCTTACTCCATTGTTAAGGCCTTATGTGATGATGAGAAGGCCAAAATGTAGACAAAGGTTGTAAGATATTGGAAAAGAAGAAGGCTCTACTACCTATGGAGCCTTATCCAAAAAATTATCTTTGACTTATCATAGCTTCTTAATTGCTTACATAGTGTCTATAGTTCTGCTTATCCCATGAAGATTTATTACTGAACAGCCCCAAAGTCAAGAGCTACCCAAGAAAAAGGGTGTACCAGTAACAAATGCCTTTTTTTCTAAAAACTGCTATGGTATGACATAATTTTGTTTGGATTATAAACTGCAGTATTTGGTATATTTGATTCTGGTATTTAAATTTGTAGTTCTATAGTAAAGATAATGTTTTATTTTATTTTTTATTTTTATTTTAAAATTGTGGGATACAATTCAGGGTTAGTTGTCCAAATATTCATTGTGCAGGTACTCTTGTTAATGAGTTGTGTTCTCCCTTCCCCAGGCAGATATCCACTACTGTTAATCCCACCTCTCCATCCTCCCTTCCCCCACCCCACAGTTTTTGGCTACTATCAATCCTTTTCTTATAGTATTATGGTATTTGTTCAAGGTTCACTTATGAGTGGGAACATGTGATACTCAGATCTTTGTTTCTGTGAAAAAACACTTAGTATTATAAACTCTAATTCTATTCAAGTTGCTGTGAAGTTCATGATTTTGTATTTGTGGCTGCCTTATATTCCATCACGTATATATATCACATTTTCTTATCCAGTCCTCTTTTGATGGACAGCACGGTTAGTTCCATGTTCTTGCTATTGTGAACAATGCTGTGATAAACATACGTGTG
>NW_007233685.1:0-6405 GCF_000164805.1 Carlito syrichta | reverse complement strand
TCTCTCTCTCTCTCTCTCTCTCTCTCTCTCACACACACACACACACACACACACACACAGACCAGAATACAAGAGACACCAGGCAAAAAGGGCAACAGCAGTCATTGGCAACAATGGTATAGCAGGAAACAGCAGTCATTGGAAACAACGGTATAAAGGACAGCCTCCTTCTGCATTGTTAAGGCCTTGGTTGACTAGGACAAAGGTCCAAAGAGAGGGCAGCAGAGAGTGAGGAAGGCTGAGTTGAACAGATAAGCAAAAACAAGCTTCTAGGTTAAAGCCAACTGGAAGCTGAGCAAGTGTTGAGAAAGTCCCTGGTATGCTATAGAATAAAGGGAATAAAGGCTGAGAAAGGTGGAATGACTTTACAGAATCAACAGAGGCTTTTCCAAGGTGTTATGAAGGGAGGTAAGGACAGAGAGAGCAGCTAGAAGCCAAGGAGCCAAGGAAAGTCCAGAAGTCAGGGCTGGAGGGAAATGAAAGGAGAGGTAGGAGGCTTAGGGAAACAGAAGCACATTTTTCTAAGAAATCCAGATTGAATGAGGAAGAGATTTGTTAGTTGGAAGAGAGAGGAAGTCACCATAAGGTATGGAGAAAAGATTTGCTGAAATCAGAGATCAAACACCAGCTCTGCAAGTCAGAAGTTGCAGCTCCCAGTAAAATGCTGCTTCTGTTATTTCAATTGTTAGCAATTCTCTTCCCTGGTAGTGACAGTGAGGATTATAAGGGTCCCTCTGGCAGCTCCCAGCGCTGGTGCATTGTTTGGATGAAAGCAAGCTGAATTTACCCAGGTGCATGTGAACACTAAGGGCCGGGGTTCTCCTGAGGTTGGGGCTGGAGCCTGAAACCTGGAGGCAGTCAAAAGTGTCAAGCTTTGTGTGTTCTTCAGACTCTAGGTTCTTGTTGTCTAAGGCATCTGTATTTGTATTCTTTCTTGTACCCTCCTGTTTTTCCCTTTCTCTTCAACACCTTGCCCTTCCTCTCTTCACAGCCTTCCAGGAGCTGATCTCTTTCCATCTCTTCCAGATCACATCCTCTTTTAACAGTTACTGGGCACAAAATCGAGGCTCAGGCTGATTGGATGATTTGCAGATCCATGGATGGGATAGTGACTCAGGCACTACCATATTCCTGAATCCCTGATATATAGGCAACTCCAGTGAAAAAGAGGTGAATGAGTTGTTGGAGCTATTCAGAGTCTATTCCTTTGGATTCATTCAAGAAGTACAGGACCATGCCAGTGAATGGCAGCTACAATAATAAATTGCAAGCGTTCAAGGCAAAGATTCTCTTCCTTTTCTCTCTTTTGGCAAGCGATTAATCTCTCTGTTCCTTCTCCCCTTGAAAGACTCAAAAGAACCATACTTGCTATGAAAGGAACGTTTACTGTATAAATTCCTACCCCACATTCACTGTATTTTATAAATCCCTACCTCAAACCCCATAAGACTAGGCATGTGTAAGGAAATAACTGGTTTCTTCTGCTTCTGCAACTGCTGCTGGCAGTATGTGTGAATGTTAAGTAATAAGCCCCTCCCAGACATTCTTTTGCTTGAATTATGGTAGGCTCTGTGGCACCAGCCACTCTTCTGATGGGCTCTGTGTTGTTTCAAACCTGCTTGTATGTCGAAGCTGACTGTAAGCTATAGCTTATCTGACATTCCAGGAGGTTTAACTACCTCCCCTCTGCCCGCTTGGCCATTAGTAGTCAATCACGGGCAGCTGAGCCTGCGCCTGTGCAAATCAAAAGTGAACCCACCAATCTCAAGCACTCCTGTCCCCCAACATCACCATGGACCTAATTGAGAACTAATTATGCAAGGTCCATGGACTTCGTTTTCTACATCATGCCCTCTTCTAATTGAACAATGTCTCAAGCCTAGGAAAAATTGGTCACGCCCAGCCCTTCCCTCGCAACTGTGCATATAAACCACTTGCTGTACTAGGTCGGGGCTCTCATTCTCAAGTTGCTGTGTCGGTTTCAGTTTGTGAGCCCAGAATCGAGCCTGAATAAAGACTCTCGTGTGTTTGCATCGGAACTGGCTCTTTGGTGGTCTCTTGGATTTAGGACTTTGGGTTCAACATTGGGGGTGCATCCGGGATCCCAGGGACCCCCAAGACCCCTGACCCAGAGGGTCTCGATGCTGGCAGGTGAGTGAACTCAATTGTCTGTTTGTCTGTTAGCACGCATCGGTGTTTTTCGGCTCTTTCTGTAGGAATTCCATTTGGTATCAAGGTTGACATTGGCTTAAGCAGACACGCTGGCAGGCCATCAGCCGGGGTCTTGGGAGATGTCCCTTGCCCCCTTTGGGAGGATGTCGAATCCCTCCCTGGAGGACATGGAATCCCTCCCTGGAGTACAAGGAATCCCTCCACTGTGAGGAAAGTCAATCGCCAAGAGGGTCAGACTCACACTCAGCTCAGTTTCATTTTTGTCTGCACAGTCGTGGAAAACCATACTTCATTGTTAGTAGTCTTGTCTCATGTGTAGTCTTGTTTTGTGTGTTATATTGGACCGAAAAGAGAATGGGACAGACGCTGACTACCCCTCTATCCCTTATGACTGACCATTTCTCGGACGTAAAGGAAAGGGCTGATAATCTGAGCATAACCATCCACAGGAAAAAGTTTCAAACCCTCTGCAAGTCTGAATGGCTGTCCTTCAACGTAGGGTGGCCACTAGAGGGCACTTTCTCATTAAGCATTGTCTTTCAGGTTAAGCATGTTATCTTCCAGGACTGACGTCATGGCCACCCAGATCAGGTGCCTTACATCCTCATATGGCAGGATGTAATTGATAACCCCCCCATGGGCCAAATCTTTTATTCCACCCAAACAGGGCCGATACTCAGAGTCCTGGCCTCGCAAGAAACAAAGCCCAGCCCGGGCAGCTGAGGCGCAGCACGGTGACCCTTGGCACCCATGAGAACATGGTGCTGCGAGCAGCGCGGAGTGTGCGGGCCATGGTCTGCAGCCTGTGCACAGCCTCAGGGCCCACCACACCCTGCCCGCTGAGGCCCTGGGGGCCTGGGGTGGGCGCCATCTGGATGCTGTGCATAGGACCTGCCCTGCTCTCGGTGCGTAAATTCACAAAGAATTGTTTACATATAATTCATTAGAAAATTAAATAGGAATTTATTTTATGTATTTAAGTTACAATTTTTCTCATACAAATTTACCTTATCCACAACTTTATACATAGCATATCAATTGATTAAGGTAGGGAGGAAACTGAGAACAAAGAGGATTAATGAGCATGAGCAAATCAGTGGGAAAACTTTCAAACTGTGTATGAAAGCTTACAGATTCTAAATACTGCTATGGAAGAATTTATGCTAATGACTGTAGTTCTATCATTTCATTTAAAAAGTATACCCTAGAATCCTCAGCCAAAATAAGTAATATACATGATATAAGCAATATATAAGTAATATATATATAATATAAACGATAATAAATTGCAAGCATTCAAGGCAAATTCAGTAAACAAAATAAGAAAGGTTTTTACCTCCTTTGTCCTCTCTCACCCCCTCCTGCCCCCATATGTATTTGGAAAGCCATTTCAAGTTTCCACATGGCTTAATAGGTCTCTTCTCAAGGGGGTGGCTGGGACAAAAAGATGTTTAAAAATTCTTCTTTGTTGTTTTCTTATGATAAATTTCTCTCAAGTTATATCTAAACTGGGACTATATCAACCTTCTTTCCAGAGGAAAGTAAAGGGATCATGTAAATGAATCCTGCGAGCTAACTACAAAAAAAGATGTTAATAAACAGGCTAACTAGCATGCTTTTTGGGTGCCTTTTGTATAGCTTTGGATTTCCCTAATAGTTCCACGTTGTATCCTATCTAAGCCCTTCCACTGCATATAAACTTATTGCTTTGGTTAGAGCTCTGAGGTTAGGAAAAATGTAAAGAAAGTTGTTGGTGAAAAGTATGTTATTAGTCAAAAAGAATAAAGGAAAGATAAATAATTGTATCAAAAATATTGTATGGTATATTTTTGTTCTATAATAAAATGGCCAGTTGAAGAAAGTATAGAACAAAAATAGAAGGTTTAAGCATGCCAAAAAAAATGGTATAAGTTTATCGAACATGGTAGGTAAAAGTTAGTGGGAAAAAAAAGAGAGAGACAAAATTCAATTAGCACCCCCCATCTTTGTTACAAAAGAGTGAGATTTTTTTTCTTTTCAAAATCGTTGGACTGTCATTTTGGCTAAATAAGTAACTTTTACAATAACTACTGTGATTTTGTGTTATAACATGCTTTTAAAAACTTTGGTACTTAAACTCTTCAAGTTCTTGATTCAGTCTCTAGGGTGAGATAAGCAGCAAGCTCCAGGAACCATACCTACCCCACCCCCTTCTAAATTGCCTGAAGGCCAGGTAAATTAATTTCACTAACAGCACTGCCAAATTACTAACAAAGTTTAAAATCTTCTTCCAGGCCCAAGGATTACTATCCAACGTCAGATGAGTGGCAAAATAACCTGGGCTTCACTCTCTAGCACATCAATTGTTGTAAAAGTATGTCAGACCTATTATAAAAACAAAGGAAACTGTTTTCTCTTGCCAATATTTACCTGTTTTGAATTCTCAATTTAAGCTATAACCTAACTACATGTCTCTAATGTTTTCACTCTTTCTTTCTTCAGACTTTGTGTCAAAGTAGCTATATTTCCTTATTAAAGTACAACTATAAATAATTTACAAGGAAATATTTCAACTTATGTTAATGAATACATACAATTTATGGAACTTTCACTTTTCCAACATTGTCTTTTGGGATAGTAACTCTTTTCATTATTGTTTGCTTAATAGTTTTTGCCTATGCTTTCACTTAATGTTTTATTAAATCCAAATAGCATTTGCTTAAGGTCCTGCCCTTTCCCATTCATGCCCAAAGTTTACTTCACGTATTCGGGTTCCTGACTGTAGACATGTCCGGCCTCCCTGACAATGGTCTGGCATACACGTCTAAATTTTTCCAGCAATTTTGCTCCCAATTTAACATTTTTTCACTCCACAAGAATTCCCTACAATTCACCAAGTCAAGCCATAGTTGAAAAAGCTCACCAAACTTTAAAAATCAAATAATTAAATTACAAGATGGGAGGTTCAAGTATAGTTCTCCCCACCATATTTTAAATCATGCCTTGTTTGTTGTAAACCATTTAAATTTGGGTTCTTGGCAATTCAGCTATGGTTAGACATTGGAACCTGGATGAAAGAATTAAACCTATAGTAATATTGAAGGATCTCCTTACAGGAAAATGGGAGGGCCTGCTTTATTTCATCCTCAGGTACTAGGCTTCTTGCTTAATGTCTACCTTTAAGCTTCTGAGTACAGAAAGCCCTTATCAGGATGGTTGGTGGCTAGAGATGTTAATGCCTGGAGGAACCAACCCTAGTCATATGACTAGAGCTTCACCACCTGTCAGTGTGGTGAAGCTTGCCCCTTCAATGATACAGAAAAGGACTGGTCACTCATCCAGCGAGATACTGGCTTCCTGAAATGGAGAGACTGTGCTTATAACTCTAAGGTGGACTATCCTGTGCCCAGTAAAAGACTATATACTAGTAACTGGGGTTTTTAATGGCTCTACACTTGCCACACCTAGGTGACATTCCAATGGATGGGTGCTTCCAGTACTGTCCATCAAGTATGGCATCCGGTAGATTATTCAGCCTCATCTATGAAGAGCTCTCGCAGCCCTTCAACCAGTCAGCCTGTCTAGATCTGTTGGACAAACTCAGTCATACCTTATTAGAGCATACTAGCAATCTCCTTAAATATTTCTTGTTTGGAATGAATATCAAACTGTTAAAATTGTTGATTGTGCTAATGTTTATAAGATATCTTGTACTGAATGTATTTTACTAATTGTTTAAACAATGCCTTTTATGAGTGATTTGTCATTCTCAAGCAACTCCCCTATTTAATGAGCCCCATATCTTTGTCATCCCTTTGATATGCTGAATATGGTTTACAGACATTGTATGAGGTTAATGCTGTGTTAGAAAGACAGAAATTTTTTTCTACTTTAATTTTAGAAATTACACCATTAATAGCTGTTGCTACTTCAGTAACAGTTTCAACTGTAGCTCTATCTAAGGAAGTTCATACAGCTACCTTTGCTGATCAGTTATCTAAGAATGTTTCTTTTGCATTAGCTACTCAGGAGATTATGGATTGAAAATTAAAAAGTAAAGTTAATGCTTTAGAGGAGGTAGTTTTAGCAGTAGGACAAGAGCTTGTAACTTCAAAGATAAAATTGGCTCTTCGGTGTCACTCTGAGTTTAAGTGGATTTGTCTCACTCCTTTGGAGGTGAATAAGTCTGCCCATACTGGGGACAAGATAAAGAATCATATTTTTGGAACTTGGAATCATTCGGACTTGAGTATA
>NW_007233684.1:0-11583 GCF_000164805.1 Carlito syrichta | reverse complement strand
TAGTAGATATACAATAGAGGAAAATTAATGAATCAAAGCATACCACTAGAAAAAAATCTGTGAATCAAAAAGGAAGACACCAAGAGAAGAAAGGACCAAATGATATGCAAAGCAACCAAAACACAATGAAGAAAATAGCAGTAGTAAGTCCTTACCAGTCAAGTATTACCTTGAATATAAATAGGTTAAATTCTTCAGTCAAAAGACACAGATTGGCTGAATTAGATTTTTTAACAAAAAGATCCAATTATATGCTATCTACAAGAAACTAACTTCACATTTAGGGACACACACAGACTGGATGTGAAAAGATGAAAAAAGATATTCCATGCGAAATGAAACAAAAAGAGAGCAGGGTAGCTGTACTTAAATCTGATAAATTGAGATTTGAGTTTTAAAAAATGTATAAAAAGATAAGAAAGATCATTATATAATGATAAAGGCATCAATTCATCAAGAAGATGTAACAATTATATAGGCACCCCATATCACAGCACATATATGTGTATGTGTGTATGAAGCAAATACTAATAGACTAAAAAGGACATATGGACCATAATACAATAATAATGGTGTCCTCATGTTCCACTTTCAGCAAATCAGTAACCTGGGCAATGATTTTTTGGCTAAAAGGAGCTCAACTAAACAGCAAGAAAACAACCCAATTAAAAACGTCCAAAGAACTAGAAATGGACATTTCTCAAAAGAAGACATACATATAGACAGCAGGCATATAAAAAATGCTCAACTTCACTAATCATCAGAAACATGCACATTAGAACCACAGTGAGAGAAGACTTCATTCATACTTGTTAGAATAGCTATTATGAAAAAGACAAAAGATAGTAAGTATTAGAGAGGATATGAAGAAAAGGGAACCTAGCTCACTGTTGATGAGAATTTAAATTAGGTTAGACATTATGGAAAATAGTATGGAGATTCTCACAAAATTAAAAACTAGAACTACCATATGATCCATGAATCCCATTTATAAGTATATATTCAAAGGAAATGAAATATGTATGTTGAAGAGATGTCTTCACTCCCATGTTTATTGTAACATTATTCACAATTGTCAAAATATGGAATCAACCTAGGTATCCATCAACAGATGAATGGGTAAAGAAAATGTGGCATATACACAATGGAATACATTCAGCCTTTAAAAAGACTATTCTGTCATTTGGAGCAACATGGATGAACCTGGAGGACATTATGTCAAATGAAATAAGCCAGGTACAGAAAGACAGATACCACATGATCTCACCATTTCTCTGCGGAGTGTAAAAAACTTTGAACTCACAGAAGCAGAGGGCAGAAGGTGAATACTAGGGGATAGGGGACAGGGCTGGGGGAGATGTTGGTGAAAGGACATCCAGTTTCAGTTAGATCGGAGAAATAAGTTTAAGAGATCTATTGAACAACAAGGAGAATATAGTTAATAACAATGAATTATATTCTTGAAAATTGCTGAGAGTAGATTTTAAGTATTCTCACCACAAATATAAGAATGCATATGTTAATTAGCTCAATTTAGTCATTGCACATTCTATATTAATTTTAAAACATCATGTTTCATACAAAAATATTCACAAATTTATTTTTCAACTGAAGTAATTACTTAAAAAAGAAATAAATACTGGATAACTTTTCATAATTTAGGACAACTCTCTGTGTAAAATTAATGGCTCCTTTCTTAACTAACCTGTTAGCCTATCTTACTACAAGTTAATGAAATGAAACTTGGTTTATACTCTCCAAATCTGAAGATGAAACTGTAGTCTTCTTCTACTTATTTACTGGTCTGAAAGCAACAGCAGAATCAGAACAGAAGGCCCTTAAATTTCAGGTACCCAAAACATGAAAAAGTGTTATTAGCCTTTGAGTCAAGGCTAATTGTCCTTAGGTAGAGATAAAATGAATATGTATTATTTTATTAGATACAATTGCTTCAGGCTACAAAGTTCATTACTGAATTTCAACTTCAATTTTTACAGGCTGAGAGACATGCTTTTGAATATATCATTCTTGAATAAAACATTAACATCCTTAATTCTGTGCTGTTGTCCATACTATTGTTGTCTGTATTTTAATGTGTAGGAAAGTAAAGTTTTATATAATAAAATTTATTCTTCTACTTTTTGATTAATATATTCCTCTTCATATAAGGCAGTTTACTTCTTAATTTCCATAATCAATTGCATATTTCTTTACAGGTATTAAATTTGAAGCTAAATTATCTTTTGAAATATTATACTTCGTCAATTTCACTTGCTAATGGCAACTTTCAACTTGTGAATTATAGACATTATTTTTCCATTTTTATTTTAGATTCAGGTGATACATTTAGATTCAGGGGATATGTTTGTTACAAGGGCATATTGTGTAGTGGTGGGGGTTGGGTCCTAGGTGGGCCATTCCTCAGATAGTGAATATTGTATCCAATAGGTGATTTCTGAACCCTAATCCCTAAATCCACCTGCCCCCTTACTGGTGCCCCCAGTCTCTATTATTTCCATCTTTGTGGCCACCTAACCTCCATATATAAGTGAGAGTACACAATGTTTGGTTTTCTGTTTCTAAGTTAGTTCACCTAGGCTGCTGATCTCTGCCCCCATCAATGTTACTGTAAAGGACATAATTTCATTCTTTTTGTGGCTGCATGGTATTCTGTGATGTATATATACCACACTTTCTTTATCCAGTCAATTGTTGGTGGACACTCAGGTTGAGTCCATGCGTTGGCTATTGTGAATAGAGCTGCAGTGAACACATAAGTACAGGTATCTTTTTTACATATTGATTTATTTCCCTTTTGGTAGATCCCTAGTACTGGAACTGCTGGGTCAAATAATAATTCTATTTTGAATTATTTGAGAAATCTCCAGACTGTTTTCCATAACTGGTTTACAATCTCACCAACAGTGAATGAACATTCCCTTTTCTCTTCAATCATGCCAATATCTTTCATTTTCTAATAACAGCCACTCTGACTGGTGTGAAGTGATATCTCATGGTTGTTTTAATTTTACATCTCTCTGATGATTAGTGATATTGAGCATTTTTTCATTTTATTTTTGGGGGGCGCTGCTTGTGCTTCTTTTGAGAAATATTTATTCATGTCTTTTGCCCATTTTCCAGTGTGTGTGTGTGTGTGTGTGTGTGTGTGTGTGTACACATGCGCACGCGCATGCGTATGTGTGTATGTTTAATGTTGACTTGTTTGAGTTCCTTGTGGCTTCTGGATATTAGCCCTTTGTCTGAGGCATAATTTACAAACATTTTCTCCCATTCAGTAGGTTTCTATTCACTCTGTTGATTATTTCTTTTGCTGTTCAGAAGCTTGTTAATTTAATTAAATCTAATTTGTCTATTTTTTGTTTTTGTACAATTGCTTCTAAGGTTCTCATCCTAAATTATTTGCCTAGGCAAATGTCCAAAAGAGTAGTTCTTAGGCTTTTGTCAATAATTTTTATAGTTTCAGGTCTTAAATTTAAGTATTTAATCCATCTTGAGTTCATTTTTGCATATGGTGAGAGAGAAGCAAAATCATCTCCCTTTCATGTTACAAATGATTTTATTATATTTTAGCTGAACACCAAAGAATGGGTTCCATCCCACTAGTCTCTACAACTCAACATTGAACATTGTCTTTACACTTTTTGGAATTTTATAGCCTTCTCTATCTCAATGTTTATTGTTATTCTCATGGCTGATAGTTGGGAGGAGTAATTTATTTCTTTCATTTGTATTTCCAATTCTTTTGGTTTGTTATACTATCCCATTGTTTTAAACAGAATAAGAAATCTCCTAATATGAAAATATGGATGTCCAGAAATACCTGGGAAACACAGCCAGTTCATTAGAAACTAGGATACAGCCTCTATAACAGGCTATAATAGCTATGAACATCTTCCAACAGTGAATGTGAAACAACTACTTTCACTTTTATGTCTATAATTGTCTCAATCACTGTCTTCATGCAATGTGAGCTGTGGGATAAAAATTACGCACACAAAAGACCTACAGCACAAGCTTTCTCCTGTCAATAGATAGATCATCAAGGTTGGATACTTTACTCACAATGAAGACATGGTTACAGTGTTGAAACATCATTTCAAACCAAGTTTTTATTAACTATACAACACTAAAAATATACTCTTACAGCAAAGATGTGAAGTATCCTCAGTTGGCTGAATTTGGATCTTCAATATCATATGATCAACATAGAGCTTTTAGTTAGGATGCACTGTCTAAATCTTACACATTTGCTTTTACCATTTACAAGAGCACTCTGGGAGAGCACTAGGATTAACAGCATATCTGGTGGAAAACAACAAGCATAATCTTAATCATCTGTTTAAAAGCCATGAGAGCTTAATAATTACTGTGCTTCTTGAAATACTTTAAACACCTATTTTTATGTCATCTCCAACATTCTCAGACTTGTGCTATTTTATATGAGTGGTAGAAGAAATTACCAAGAGAATCAATGTAGGAATGACTGAATAGGTAATAAATTTCCATTAATTAATTAGGACAAAACAAAGCCAAGTGAGTGGCACATACCAGAACAGGAACACTCAACATGCCACAAGAATATTTTCTCCAAGTGATGTCTCAATGTCAATAAAATGTATAGTTTATGTATTATCAAAAAGAAAAGAACTAACGTTCAAAATTTATTTTTATTTCCATTTAATTCTGGGTTTTTTTTAAAAAGGAAAAATTATAAGGGCAGAAAGAATTTGATTCCTTAGGAGCACACCCCAAAGCAATTTAGAAATGTGTCCCATGCTGCAGTCTTCAATCTTTGTACTTGAATGAACTATCTTTAAATGAGATTCTGACCTTTTTTATTATTTTAGGCTGATATTTTAGTAACCCAGATGATACCCGAAGTAGGCTTCAGTTGACTTCTACTAGTCTGATGACAGCCAGTATCTTGGAATAGACTTTGTTTAGCCAACACTGCTGGAGGTTGCTGGAAATATAGGGATTGCCAGAGTATACCGGTGATGCAGCTTCAGGTGATCTCCTTCCAGAACACCACCTTTTTGGCCACTGCTGCCTCCACCATCACAGGTGGGTCAGAGAAGGGAAGACAGGCAACAGTAGCAACCTTATCTAATTAAAAAAACAACAGGAAAAAAACAAAACAGTTTGCCCTTACAGATGAGGAAGAATGAGGGAAAAAACATTAGCAAACTCCAAAGCTTTAATGAGTCAACAAATGCAAAAGGTCTTTCCAGATCCCAATCAATGGGATCCCAATCCAGAACAACCTGGCCCTGATGACAGGCACAGAAGTCAGACTATGGATTGTAAATGTAGTAAAAAAGATCCACAGAAAGATGGATGCACAGTCAATCATCCAAACAATGAAAACAGTACACAAAGTGAAAGCTGAACTGGTCAATATAAGAAAGGTCCTTCCTGGAAATGAAGAATTATTTCCTGGAATTTAAAAACACAAAAACAAGCCCGAGCAGGAGAATCAATCAGGCAGAGGAAAGAATCTCAGAGCTTTAAGCTCAAACTATAGAATTAACCCAGTCTAACTAAAACAAGGAGAAAAGGATTAGGAAGAATGAGCAAGGTCTATGAGAAATTTGGGATTAAAAAAGAAATCTATGGTTGATTGGTATCCATAGAATGAAGGAAAAACTGAGAACACCCCGGAGCAAGCCATCTAAGAAGTCATCCAGGAAAATTTCTCTTATCTCTCCAGAGGGGTGGTCATATAGATAGATACTAGAGAGCCAGAGAAGTCCTGTGAGGTACTACATAAGAAGACCATCCCCAAGAAATAATAATCCATCTTTACAGGTGAGCATCCTGAAGAAAAAAAACTTAAAGGCAACTACATAGAAGGGGCAGACCACACTGAGGAAGAATTGCAGCAGTTTTCTCAGCAGAAACTCTACAAGCCCGAAGATACTGGGGTCCCATCTTCAACATTTTTTTAAAGTTTTCAAATAAAGTTTATTAGAGAAGGAAAGGAGGAGAGATAGAGAGACATGCCAGAACTGGCATGGGTGAGAGAAACTGCAAAAGTGCTCTTTTTTTTTTCTTTTTTTTTTTAGTTGGAATCTCATTTCGTCGCCCAGGTTGGAATGCAGTGGCATACATGCTCATGGCCACCCCAGCTCCGACCTTCTGGGCTTCAGCAATACTTCTGCCTCCACCTTCCAAGTAGCCAGAACTACAGACGTGCGTTACCACGCCCGGGTATTTTTTTTTTTACTTTTGGTTGAGATGAGGTCTTGCCAAGGTGCCTGGGCTGGTCTTGAACCCGGGGGCTCAGGCAATCCACTTGCTTTGGCCTCTGAAAGTGCTGGGATTACAGGCTGAGCCACCGAGACCCCCATCTTTAACATTTTTAAAGAAAAAAATTTAGAGTCAAATATTTCCTACTCTGTAAAGTTAAGCTTTATTAAAGAAGAAGAACTCAAATCATTCCCAGACATCTAATCCCTAAGAGAATATGCTGCTTTCAGATCAGTCCTCCAGAAAATGCTGAAGACGTTTCTAAGCAAAAGAACAAGTTTACAGATCATACAGACCAACAACAAAACCTAAAAGACAAGGCAGCCTTTTAATAGTAATATGACAGGAACAAGCCTCCACATATCAATAATTAACAAACATGAATGAACTGAAGGTGCCACTCAAAAGCACAGAGGGGTGAATTAGATCAAGAAGCATGATCCGGTCTTCTGCTGCCTTCAGGAAACCCATCTCACTGCAAATGACACTCATAGGCTCAATGTAAAGGGCTGGAGAAAGATCTTCCAGGCAAATCTAAAACAAAAGCAAGAATAACTATTCATATATCAGACAAAACAGACTTTAAACCAACAAAAACTAAAAAGGATACTACATAATGATTTATTGCACCAGCAATAAATACCCATGTTGAATATATACATATCCAGCATAGGAGTACCCAAATTTATAAAAGAATTGCTAATTAAAATAAGAGACAACATAGACAGTTATATAATATAGTCGGAGACTTTAATACCCTGCTAACAGCCTTAGACAGATTATAGAGGCAGAAATTAACTAATTAATAGTAAATCAGGAAGCTTAATCAACACTCAACCAATTGGACTAACAGATATCTACAGAACACTTTACCCAACAACAGAATATACTTTCTTCTTATCAGCACATGAAACATAACTCCAAAATCGACCACATACTAAGATATAAATCAAGCATGAACAAATTTCAAAAGAACAAAATCATACCAAGTATTTTCTCAGATCATAGTGGAATAAAAATCAACATCATCACCAACAGGATCCCCCCAAACACACAAATACATGGAAATTAATCAATATGCTTCTGAATGACTTCTGGGTTAACACAGAAAACAAGGCAGAAGTTAAAAAATTTGGCCAGGCTTGGTGGCTCAGTCTGTAACCCCAGCAATTTGGGAGGCCAGGGCGAGTGGAGTACCTGAGGCTGTGGGTTCGAGACCAGCCTGGGCAACTTGGTGAGAGCTTGTCTCTACAATAAATCAAAAATTATCCAGGTGTGTTAGTGTGCACCTGCAGTTCCCGACACTTGGAAGGCTGAGGTGGAAGTCTCACTGGAGCCCAGCAGTTCGACACTGTGGTGACTGTGAGTGTGCACTGCACTCCAGCCTGTGCAACAGAGTGAGATTCCAACTCCAAAAAAAAAAAAATTCCTAGAAACAATGAAAACAAAGCACAGCACACCAAAACCTTTGGGATACTATGAAAACAGTGCTGAGAGAGAAGTTTAAAGCATCACATGCACATATCAAAAATATAGAGAGATCACAAGTAAATAGCCTAATATCACACCTAAAGTAACTGGAAAGACAAGAGCAATTGATTCCTAGAATCAGTAAAGAAATATAAATTACTTAAGTAAAGTCACAGTTGAAAGAAATAAAGATTTTTTTAAAACATACAAAGGATTAAGGAGATGAAAAGTTGATAAATAAGATTGATAGACCCCTGTCCAGATTAACCAAAAAAAAAAAAAAGAGAGAGAGAGAAAATTTGAATAAACACAATTTAAAAAGGCAATGTCACAATTGACCCTGAAGAAATACAAAGATTATCCAAGATTATTGTGAACACTTGTATGCAAATAATCTAGAGAAACTAGAGGAAATGGAGGAATTAATGGCATCATATAATCTCCCAAGACTGAAATCGGAAGAAGTTGAAAACCTATACAGACCAATAACAATCCAGTAAATCAACTCAGTAATATTAAACATTCCCACCAAAAAAAGCCCTGAACCAGATGGTTTCTCAGTTAAATTCTACAAAACATACAAGGAAAAACTGACACCAATCATATTGAAGGTATTCCAGAAAATTGAGAAAGAAGAAAGTCTCTCTAGCTCATTCTATGGGGTCAATATCATCTGGATACTCCAAAATGGCAAAGACCCAATAAGGAAAGAAAAATGCGGGCCAATTTCTCTGATGAACACCGGCGCAAAAATTCTCAACATGATTCTAGCAAATCACATCCAACAGCACATTTCAAGGATCATCCATCATTACCAGGTGAGCTTCATTCCCAGGATGCAAAGCTGGTTCAACATACATAAATCAATAAACATAATCCATTACATAAACAGATGTAAAACCAAGAACCACATGATTATCTCATCAGATGCTGAAAGCATTTGATAAAATCCAATGTCCGTTCTCAATAAAAACTCTCAAACACCAAGACATTGAAAGAACATCCTCAAAATAATAAGGATCATCTGTGACAAACCGACAACCAACATCATGCTTAATAGGCAGAAGCTAAAAGCATTTCCCCTAAGAATTAATATAGACAAAGATGCTTATTCAGCACCATTCACAATAGCCAAAACATGGAACTAACTGTGCTGCCCATTGAAAGTGGACTGAATTTAAAAAGTGGTACACATACATGATGGAATATTACACAGCTATAAAGAAAGACAAAATTATGAACTTCGCAGCAACTTGGATGGATTTAGAATCTGTAGTACTCAGTGATCTATCACAGAAACAAAGATCTGAGTACCACATGTTCTCATTCATAAGCGGACCCTGAGCAATTATCATAATACCCCGCTAGGAAGAGATTTTCAGTAGTGAGAAATTGCCAGGGAAAAGAGGCAGGGGGCACACTTCATCAGTAAGGGTACCTGATCTCAACCAGGTGAAGTTGGGACCAACGTGAGGCCCAAACTTTACCTATACAATGACCATGTGCAAACCTAACTTTGAATTGTACCCCACATTTTAAAAATAATGACAGGCATCTATTATGTCCTCCTAGTCATCTAAGAATGCTGAGAGGTTGATTAAGTTCTAAGGGAGAGGAGATCTTGGCACATTTTACCTTTCGGATGATGCAGGCAAAAGCTTGGTTTTGTGAAAGCACTCAATTTCTGCTTGGGGTCATTATGCTCTCATTAGTACTTCCCAGGTCTCCAGAACTAGGGCAGTCATCTATTGCTAAGTTGGCCTATATGCTTCTCCCAGGCATCAATCGTATTCTCATGAAGCATAATTAACCATGACCTATTTAGTCATAGGTCTATGCTATTTAAGAGAGGACATTCGTGATGTCACTCCGGAGCTATCCACAAAATTAAATGTTGTTTTGGAATTGGAGTTGGAGTCTCTCTCCGTTGCCCAAGCTAGAGTGCAGTGGCATGCTCTCCAACACCCCAGCATCGACCTCCTTGGCTCAGGCAATCTTCTGCCTCAACCTTCCAAGTAGACAGAACTGCAGGCATGTGCTGCCATGCCTGACTGATTTTTTCATTTATTTGTAGAGATGAGGTCTCACCAAGTTGCCCAGGCTCATCTTGAACCCCTGGGCTCAGGCAATCTCATGCCTTGGCCCCACAAAGTGCTGGAATTGCAGGCTTGAGGCACCCCGCCTGGCCTTAAATGGTTTTATAACTGAAATAGTACACAGTTCTGTGTCATACAAAGTACATGCAAAATCTGGCTCCCAGAGTTTGGGAAGAGCAATGACTAAACTGCAGAAATTATGGCACCTACCAGTTTAATCTAGTCTATATTAGAAAAATTATAAGATGTTAATTTTACTTAATTTCCTTTCTCATTGTCCTTTTTTTTCCTCCTTGTGTGATTGCTTGCATGTAATTATTTCAGTCAAGATTAGTCACTAATAATTATCTTCATATTCTAATTCCTGGGAATTGTTCACGAGATTAACAAATTTTCTTTTAAAAACCAGCACATGCAGACCACCTCGATGGTATACAGAAGTGGGATTGGCCAATGGATCCTAGCAGCTGGGCAATCTTGATCACTGGGCATCTAACCTCCCTCATACCTGCCTTACTCATGAAACACCCCAGCTATGTTCAAAGGTCACATTTGAGGGTCTGCCTCTCCCATCCTCAAGATTTGGCCAAATCAAATAAAACTTTCTGTGCTTCTAAAACAAACAAACAAACAAAAAAGCCTCAAAGTAAGAATCTTAGAAGAAAACTCCCTTATGCACACCGGAGTAGGCAACCCATTCTTGACCAAGTTCCCAAAAGTGAATTCTGTAGAAGCTAAGACAGTCAAGTGGGACCTCATCAAAATGAAAAGCGGTTGCACAGCAAGATAAACCATCAAGAGAATAAAGAGGTAATCCACAGAATGGGAAAAAAATATTTGCAGATTATGTATCTGGCAAAGGCGTAATATGCAGAATCTACAAGAAATTCAAATAAGTTGAAAGGAAAAAAATAAACAATCCTATTAAAAAGTCGGCAAAAGACATGAATAGATACCTTTCAAAAGAAGATATACAAGCAGCCAACAGATACATGGAAAAATGCTCATCCTTACTAACCATCAGAGAAGTGGAGATCAAAACTACAATGAGATACCACCTAACTCCGGTAAGGACACCCATTGTTAATAAATCAAGAAAGCAACAGTTTCTGGCACCGGTGCGGAGAAAAGGGAGCACGTCTACACTGTTGGTGGGAGTGCAACCTAGTTCAACCTCTATAGAAAGCAGTGTGGCCATTCCTAAAAGAACTAAAAATTCATCTTCCATACAACACAACAATCCCTCTCCTGGGAATATACTCAGAGGAACATAAATCGTTCTGCAAAAAAGATGCCTGCACACACATGTTTACAGTTGCACTATGCACAACAGCAAAAACATGGAATCAACCTTACTGCCCATTGAAAGCGGACTGGATAAAGAAAATGTGGTGCGTATACACAATAGAGTATTATGCAGTCATAAAGAACAAAATCATGGACTTAGCAGCAAATTGGAGTGGGAGACCATCATATTTAATGATCTATCACAGAAACAAAGAACTGAATACTATATGTTCTCACTCATAAGTGGGATCTGAACATTAATCACATTAGCACACAGGAGGGATCAGCAGTTGCTGGGCATTGGCAGGGGAGGGAGGGGGTGTGAGGAGGGACATTTAACAACACAAAGGGTACCTGGTCCCAAGCCAGGGCAGTGAGGGCCAGTTGGAGACCTAAACTTCACCTGCATGCAGCCTACTTTTGTTGTTAATTCTTACTTGTACTCCACATCTAACATGAC